>NW_027139226.1:300000-587515 GCF_035084215.1 Heptranchias perlo | reverse complement strand
TAACACTGGGGTTGAGAGAGAGAGAACAACACTGGGGAGAGAGAGAGAAACACTGGGGGAGAGTGATCGAGAAACACTGTGGGGAGAGAGAGAGGTGAGAGAGAGAAACTCAGTGGGAGAGAGAGAGAGAGAAACACTGGGGGAGGAGAGAGAGAAACACTGGGGAGAGAGAGAGAATACTGGGGGAGAGAGAGAAAACACTGGGGGAGAGAGAGAGAGAGAAACACTGGGTGAGAGTGATAGAGAAACACTGGGGGGAGAGAGAGAGCTGAGAGAGAGAAACGCAGTGGGGAGAGAGAGAGAGCAAAAACACTGGGGAGGAGAGAGAGAAACACTGGGGGAGAGAGAGAGAGAAACACTGGGGAGAGAGAGAAACACTGGGGGAGAGTGAAGAGAAACACTGCGCAGGAGAGAGAGAAACACTGGGGGGGAGAGAGAGAGAAACACTGGGGGAGAGAGAGAGAAAACTGGGGAGAGAGAGAGAGAAAGCGAGAAACATTGGGTGGAGAGAGAGAAACTCAGCCAGGAGAGAGAGGGAGAAACACTGGGGAGGATAGAGAGAAATACTGGTCTGAGAGAGAAAGAGAAACACTGGGGAGAGAGCGAGAAACACTTGGGGGAGAGAGAGAAACACTGGGGAGGAGGGCGAGAAACACTGGGGTGAGAGTGATAGAAACACTGGTGGAGAGAGACAAACACTGGGGGGAGAGAGAGAGAAAAACTGGGGGAGAGAGAGAAACACTGGGGGAGAGAGAGAGAGAAAAACACTGGTGGGAGAGAGAGAGAGAGAAACACTGCGGGGAGAGAGAGAGAAAAACACTGGGAGGAGAGAGTGAGAGAGAAACACTGGGGGAGAGTGATAGAGAAACACTGGGGGGAGAGAGAGAGCTGAGAGAGAGAAACTCAGTGGGGAGAGAGAGAGAGAGAAACACTGGGGGGAGAGAGAGAGAGAGAGAAACACTGGGGGAGATAGAGAAACACTGGGGGGAGAGAGAGAGAAACACTGGGGGAAAGAGAGAGAGAAAACACTGGGGGGAGAGAGAGAGAGAAACATTGGGTGAGAATGATAGAGAAACACTGGGGGGAGAGAGACAGCTGAGAGAGAGAAACGCAAGTGGGGACGAGAGAGAGAGAGAAAAACACTGGGGAGGAGAGAGAGAAACACTGGGGGGGGAGAGAGAGAGAAACACTGGGGGAGAGAGAGAAACACTGGGGTTAGAGTGAGAGAAACACTGCGCAGGAGAGAGAGAAACACTGGGGGAGAGAGAGAGAGAAACACTGGGGAGAGAGAGAGAAAAACTGGGGAGAGAGAGAGAGAAAGCGAGAAACATTGTGTGGAGAGAGAGAGAGAGAAACTCAGCCAGGAGAGAGAGGGAGAAACACTGGGGAGGAGAGAGAGAAACATTGGTCTGAGAGAGAGAGAAACACTGGGGGAGAGAGAGAGAGAAAAACACTGGGGGGAGAGAGAGAGAGAGAAACACTGGGTGAGAATGATAGAGAAACACTGGGGGGAGAGAGACAGCTGAGAGAGAGAAACGCAGTGCGGAGAGAGATAGAGAGAAACACTGGGAGGAGAGAGAGAAACACTGGGGGGAGAGAGAGAGAAAGAGAAACACTGGGGGAGAGAGAGAAACACTGGTGGGAGAGTGAGAGAGACACACTGCGCAGGAGAGAGAGAAACACTGGGGGGGGGAGAGAGAGAGAAACACTGGGGGAGAGAGAGAGAAAAACTGGGGAGAGAGAGAGAGAGCGAGAAACATTGTGTGGAGAGTGAGAGAGTGAAACTCAGCCGGAGAGAGAGAGAGAAACACTGGGGAGGAGAGAGAGAAACATTGGTCTGAGAGAGAGAGAGAAACACTGGGGGAGAGCGAGAAACACTTGTGTGAGAGAGAGAAACACGGGGAGGAGGGCGAGAAACACTGGGGTGAGAGAGAGAGAAACACTGGTGGAGAGAGACAAACACTGGGGGGAGAGAGAGAAACACTGGGGAGAGAGAGAGAGAGAACCACACTGGTGGGAGAGAGAGAGAGAGAAACACTGGGGTGAGAGAGAGAGAAAAACACTGGGGGAGAGAGAGAGAGAGAAACACTGGGGCGAGAGTGATAGAGAAACACTGTGGGGAGAGAGAGAGAGCTGAGAGAGAGAAACTCAGTGGGGAGAGAGAGAGAGAAACACTGGGGAGGAGAGAGAGAACACTGGGGGAGAGAGAGAGAGCGAGAAACACTGGGGGGAGAGAGAGAAAACACTGGGGAGAGAGAGAGAGAGAGAGAGAGAACTGGGTGAGAGTGATAGAGAAAAACTGGGGGGAGAGAGAGAGCTGAGAGAGAGAAACGCAGTGGGGAGAGAGAGAGAGAGAGAAACACTGGGGGAGAGTGAGAGAGAAACACTGCGCGAGGAGAGAGAGAAGCACTGGGGTGAGAGAGAGAGAAAACACTGAGGGAGAGAGAGAGAGAAAAACTGGGGTGAGAGCGAGAAACATTGTGTGGAGAGAGAGAGAGAAAAACACTGGGGAGGAGAGAGAGAAACACTGGGGGGGAGAGAGAGAGAGAAACACTGGGGGAGAGAGAGAAACACTGGGGGAGAGTAAGAGAAACACTGCGCAGGAGAGAGAGAAAAACTGGGGGGTGAGAGAGAGAAAGCGAGAAACATTGTGTGGAGAGAGAGAGAGAGAAACTCAGCCAGGAGAGAGAGAGGAGAAACACTGGGGAGGAGAGACAGAAACACTGGTCTGGGAGAGAAAGAGAAACACTGGGGGGAGAGCGAGAAACACTTGGGGGAGAGAGAGAAACACTGGGGAGGAGGGCGAGAATCACTGGGGTGAGAGAGAGAGAAACACTGGTGGAGAGAGACAAACACTGGGGGAGAGAGAGAGAGAAACACTGGGGGGTTGAGAGAGAAAACACTGAGGGGAGAGAGAGAGAGAAAAACACCGGTGGGAGAGAGAGAGAGAGAAACACTGGGGGGAGAGAGAGAGAAAAACACTGGGGGGAGAGAGAGAGAGAAACACTGGGAGAGAGAGAGAGAAAAACACTGGGGGGAGAGAGAGAGAGAGAAACACTGGGTGAGAATGATAGAGAAACACTGGGGGGAGAGAGACAGCTGAGAGAGAGAAACGCAGTGCGGAGAGAGATAGAGAGAAACACTGGGGAGGAGAGAGAGAAACACTGGGGGGAGAGAGAGAGAGAAAGAGAAACACTGGGGGAGAGAGAGAGAAACACTGGGGGGAGAGTGAGAGAAACACTGCGCAGGAGAGAGAGAAACACTGGGGTGGGAGAGAGAGAGAGAAACACTGGGGGAGAGAGAGAGAAAAACTGGGGGAGAGAGAGATGAGAGCGAGAAACATTGTGTGGAGAGAGAGAGAGTGAAACTCAGCCGGGAGAGAGAGAGAGAAACACTGGGGAGGAGAGAGAGAAACATTGGTCTGAGTGAGAGAGAAACACTGGGGGGAGAGCGAGAAACACTTGTGTGAGAGAGAGAAACACGGGGGAGGAGGGCGAGAAACACTGGGGTGAGAGAGAGAGAAACACTGGTGGAGAGAGACAAACACTGGGGGAGAGAGAGAGAAACACTGGGGGGAGAGAGAGAAACACTGGGGGGTTGAGAGAGAAACACTGAGGGAGAGAGAGAGAGAAAAACACCGGTGGGAGAGAGAGAGAGAGAAACACTGGGGGGAGAGAGAGAGAAAAACACTGGGGGGAGAGAGAGAGAGAGAAACACTGGGAGAGAGAGAGAGAAAAACACTGGGGGGAGAGAGAGAGAGAGAAACACTGGGTGAGAATGATAGAGAAACACTGGGGGGAGAGAGACAGCTGAGAGAGAGAAACGCAGTGCGGAGAGAGATAGAGAGAAACACTGGGGAGGAGAGAGAGAAACACTGGGGGGAGAGAGAGAGAAAGAGAAACACTGGGGGGAGAGAGAGAAACACTGGGGGGAGAGTGAGAGAAACACTGCGCAGGAGAGAGAGAAACACTGGGGGTGGGAGAGAGAGAGAAACACTGGGGGAGAGCGAGAGAAAAACTGGGGAGAGAGAGAGAGAGCGAGAAACATTGTGTGGAGAGAGAGAGAGTGAAACTCAGCCGGGAGAGAGAGAGAGAAACACTGGGGAGGAGAGAGAGAAACATTGGTCTGAGAGAGAGAGAAACACTGGGGGAGAGCGAGAAACACTTGTGTGAGAGAGAGAAACACGGGGGAGGAGGGCGAGAAACACTGGGGGGGAGAGAGAGAGAAACACTGGGGGGAGAGAGAGAAACACTGGGGGGAGAGAGAGAGAGAAAAACACTGGTGGGAGAGAGAGAGAAACACTGGGGGGAGAGAGAGAGAAAACACTGGGGGGAGAGAGAGAGAGAGAAACACTGGGGGAGAGTGATAGAGAAACACTGGGGGGAGAGAGAGAGCTGAGAGAGAGAAACTCAGTGGGGAGAGAGAGAGAGAAAAACACTGGGGGGAGAGAGAGAGAGAGAAACACTGGGGGAGAGAGAGAAACACTGGGGGGAGAGAGAGAGAAACACTGGGGGGGAGAGAGAGAGAAAAACACTGGGGGGAGAGAGAGAGAGAGAAACATTGGGTGAGAATGATAGAGAAACACTGGGGGGAGAGAGACAGCTGAGAGAGAGAAACGCAGTGCGGAGAGAGATAGAGAGAAACACTGGGCAGGAGAGAGAGAAACACTGGGGGGAGAGAGAGAGAAAGAGAAACACTGGGGGAGAGAGAGAAACACTGGGGGGAGAGTGAGAGACACACTGCGCAGGAGAGAGAGAAACACTGGGGGGGGGAGAGAGAGAGAGAAACACTGGGGGAGAGAGAGAGAAAAACTGGGGAGAGAGAGAGAGAGCGAGAAACATTGTGTGGAGAGTGAGAGAGTGAAACTCAGCCGGGAGAGAGAGAGAGAAACACTGGGGAGGAGAGAGAGAAACATTGGTCTGAGAGAGAGAGAAACACTGGGGGGAGAGCGAGAAACACTTGTGTGAGAGAGAGAAACACGGGGGAGGAGGGCGAGAAACACTGGGGTGAGAGAGAGAGAAACACTGGTGGAGAGAGACAAACACTGGGGGGAGATAGAGAGAAACACTGGGGGGAGAGAGAGAAACACTGGGGGAGAGAGAGAGAGAACCACACTGGTGGGAGAGAGAGAGAGAGAAACACTGGGGGGAGAGAGAGAGAAAAACACTGGGGGGAGAGAGAGAGAGAAACACTGGGCGAGAGTGATAGAGAAACACTGTGGGGAGAGAGAGAGAGCTGAGAGAGAGAAACTCAGTGGGGAGAGAGAGAGAAACACTGGGGAGGAGAGAGAGAACACTGGGGGAGAGAGAGAGCGAGAAACACTGGGGGGAGAGAGAGAAAAACACTGGGGAGAGAGAGAGAGAGAGAGAAAAACTGGGTGAGAGTGATAGAGAAAAACTGGGGGGAGAGAGAGAGCTGAGAGAGAGAAACGCAGTGGGGAGAGAGAGAGAGAGAAACACTGGGGGAGAGTGAGAGAAACACTGCGCAGGAGAGAGAGAAGCACTGGGGGAGAGAGAGAGAAACACTGAGGGAGAGAGAGAGAAAAACTGGGGTGAGAGCGAGAAAACATTGTGTGGAGAGAGAGAGAGAAAACACTGGGGAGGAGAGAGAGAGAAACACTGGGGGGAGAGAGAGAGAGAAACACTGGGGGAGAGAGAGAGAAACACTGGGGGAGAGTAAGAGAAACACTGCGCAGGAGAGAGAGAAAACTGGGGGGTGAGAGAGAGAAGCGAGAAACATTGTGTGGAGAGAGAGAGAGAGAAACTCAGCCAGGATGAGAGAGGGAGAAACACTGGGGAGGAGAGACAGAAACACTGGTCTGGAGAGAGAAAGAGAAACACTGGGGGAGAGCGAGAAACACTTGGGGGAGAGAGAGAAACACTGGGGAGGAGGGCGAGAATCACTGGGGTGAGAGAGAGAAACACTGGTGGAGAGAGACAAACACTGGGGGAGAGAGAGAGAGAAACACTGGGGGGTTGAGAGAGAAACACTGAGGGAGAGAGAGAGAGAAAAAACCGGTGGGAGAGAGAGAGAGAGAAACACTGGGGGGAGAGAGAGAGAAAAACACTGGGGGGAGAGAGAGAGAGAAACACTGGGAGAGAGAGAGAGAAAAACACTGGGGGGAGAGAGAGAGAGAGAGAGAAACACTGGGTGAGAATGATAGAGAAACACTGGGGGGAGAGAGACAGCTGAGAGAGAGAAACGCAGTACGGAGAGAGATAGAGAGAAACACTGGGGAGGAGAGAGAGAAACACTGGGGGGAGAGAGAGAGAAGAGAAAACACTGGGGGAGAGAGAGAGAAACACTGGGGGGAGAGTGAGAGAAACACTGCGCAGGAGAGAGAGAAACACTGGGGGTGGGAGAGAGAGAGAGAAACACTGGGGGAGAGAGAGAGAGAAAAACTGGGGAGAGAGGAGAGAGAGCGAGAAACATTGTGTGGAGAGAGAGAGAGTGAAACTCAGCCGGGAGAGAGAGAGAGAAACACTGGGGAGGAGAGAGAGAAACATTGGTCTGAGAGAGAGAGAAACACTGGGGGAGAGCGAGAGAACACTTGTGTGAGAGAGAGAAACACGGGGGAGGAGGGCGAGAAACATGGGGTGAGAGAGAGAGAAACACTGGTGGAGAGAGACAAACACTGGGGGGAGAGAGAGAGAAACACTGGGGGGGGGAGGAGGGAGGAGGGGGGAGAGGGGGGGACGGGGGGGGGAGAGGGGAGAGGGGGGGGGGGAGGGAGAGAGGGGGGGGAGGGGGGGGAGGGAGGGGGGGGGGACCGGGGGGGGGGGGGGGGAGGGGGGGGGGGGGGGGGGGAGGGGGGGGGGGGGGGGAGGGGGGGGGGGGGGGGGGGGGGGGGGGGGGGGGGGGAGGGGAGCTGGGGAGGAGAGGAGACCTGGGGGGGGGAGAGGAGAGAAGAGACTGGGGGGGGAGAGAGGGGGAGAGGGGAGGGGGGGGGGGGGGGGGGGGGGGGGGGGGGGGGGGAGGGGGGGGGGGAGGGAGGGGAACACGGCGCAGGGAGAGAGAGACACTGGGGGGGGGGGAGTGGAGGAGAGGGACCGGGGGGGGGGGGAGAGAGAGACGGGGGGAGGGGGGAGAGGGGGGAGGGGGGGGGGGGGAGGGGGGGGGGGGGGGGGGGGGGGCGGGGAGGGGGGGGGAGGGGTGGGGGGGAGAGAGGGAGAGGGGGGGGAGGAGGGGGGGAGGAGGAGGAGGTGGGGGGAGAGGAGAGACAGGGGGTGGGGGGGGGGGGGGGGGGGGGGGGGGGGGGGGGGGGGGGGGGGGGGGGGGAGGGGGGGGGGGGGGGGGAGAGAGAACACTGGGGGAGAGAGAGAGAGAAAAACACTGGTGGGAGAGAGAGAGAAACACTGGGGGGAGAGAGAGAGAGAAAAACACTGGGGGGAGAGAGAGAGAGAGAAACACTGGGGGAGAGTGATAGAGAAACACTGGGGGGAGAGAGAGAGCTGAGAGAGAGAAACTCAGTGGGGAGAGAGAGAGAGAAAAACACTGGGGGGAGAGAGAGAGAGAGAAACACTGGGGGAGAGAGAGAAACACTGGGGGGAGAGAGAGAGAAACACTGGGGGGGGGAGAGAGAGAAAAACACTGGGGGGAGAGAGAGAGAGAGAAACACTGGGTGAGAATGATAGAGAAACACTGGGGGGAGAGAGACAGCTGAGAGAGAGAAACGCAGTGCGGAGAGAGATAGAGAGAAACACTGGGCAGGAGAGAGAGAAACACTGGGGGGAGAGAGAGAGAAAGAGAAACACTGGGGGAGAGAGAGAAACACTGGGGGAGAGTGAGAGACACACTGCGCAGGAGAGAGAGAAACACTGGGGGGGGGGGGAGAGAGAGAGAAACACTGGGGGAGAGAGAGAGAAAAACTGGGGAGAGAGAGAGAGAGCGAGAAACATTGTGTGGAGAGTGAGAGAGTGAAACTCAGCCGGGAGAGAGAGAGAGAACACTGGGGAGGAGAGAGAGAAACATTGGTCTGAGAGAGAGAGAAACACTGGGGGAGAGCGAGAAACACTTGTGTGAGAGAGAGAAACACGGGGGAGGAGGGCGAGAAACACTGGGGTGAGAGAGAGAGAAACACTGGTGGAGAGAGACAAACACTGGGGGGAGATAGAGAGAAACACTGGGGGGAGAGAGAGAAACACTGGGGGAGAGAGAGAGAGAACCACACTGGTGGGAGAGAGAGAGAGAGAAACACTGGGGGGAGAGAGAGAGAAAAACACTGGGGGGAGAGAGAGAGAGAGAAACACTGGGCGAGAGTGATAGAGAAACACTGTGGGGAGAGAGAGAGAGCTGAGAGAGAGAAACTCAGTGGGGAGAGAGAGAGAAACACTGGGGAGGAGAGAGAGAACACTGGGGGAGAGAGAGAGCGAGAAACACTGGGGGGGAGAGAGAAAAACACTGGGAGAGAGAGAGAGAGAGAGAGAAAAACTGGGTGAGAGTGATAGAGAAAAACTGGGGGGAGAGAGAGAGCTGAGAGAGAGAAACGCAGTGGGGAGAGAGAGAGAGAGAAAAACACTGGGAGGAGAGAGAGGAACACTGGGGGGAGAGAGAGAGAGAAACACTGGGGGAGAGAGAGAAACACTGGGGGAGAGTAAGAGAAACACTGCGCAGGAGAGAGAGAAAAACTGGGGGGTGAGAGAGAGAAAGCGAGAAACATTGTGTGGAGAGAGAGAGAGAGAAACTCAGCCAGGAGAGAGAGGGAGAAACACTGGGGAGGAGAGACAGAAACACTGGTCTGGGAGAGAAAGAGAAACACTGGGGGAGAGCGAGAAACACTTGGGGGAGAGAGAGAAACACTGGGGAGGAGGGCGAGAATCACTGGGGTGAGAGAGAGAGAAACACTGGTGGAGAGAGACAAACACTGGGGGAGAGAGAGAGAAACACTGGGGGGTTGAGAGAGAAACACTGAGGGAGAGAGAGAGAGAAAAACACCGGTGGGAGAGAGAGAGAGAGAAACACTGGGGGGAGAGAGAGAGAAAAACACTGGGGGGAGAGAGAGAGAGAGAAACACTGGGAGAGAGAGAGAGAAAAACACTGGGGGGAGAGAGAGAGAGAGAAACACTGGGTGAGAATGATAGAGAAACACTGGGGGGAGAGAGACAGCTGAGAGAGAGAAACGCAGTGCGGAGAGAGATAGAGAGAAACACTGGGGAGGAGAGAGAGAAACACTGGGGGGAGAGAGAGAGAAAGAGAAACACTGGGGGAGAGAGAGAAACACTGGGGGGAGAGTGAGAGAAACACTGCGCAGGAGAGAGAGAAACACTGGGGGTGGGAGAGAGAGAGAAACACTGGGGGAGAGAGAGAGAAAAACTGGGGAGAGAGAGAGAGAGCGAGAAACATTGTGTGGAGAGAGAGAGAGTGAAACTCAGCCGGGAGAGAGAGAGAGAAACACTGGGGAGGAGAGAGAGAAACATTGGTCTGAGAGAGAGAGAAACACTGGGGGAGAGCGAGAAACACTTGTGTGAGAGAGAGAAACACGGGGGAGGAGGGCGAGAAACACTGGGGTGAGAGAGAGAGAAACACTGGTGGAGAGAGACAAACACTGGGGGGAGAGAGAGAGAAACACTGGGGGGAGAGAGAGAAACACTGGGGGAGAGAGAGAGAGAAAAACACTGGTGGGAGAGAGAGAGAAACACTGGGGGGAGAGAGAGATAAAAACACTGGGGGGAGAGAGAGAGAGAGAAACACTGGGGGAGAGTGATAGAGAAACACTGGGGGGAGAGAGAGAGCTGAGAGAGAGAAACTCAGTGGGGAGAGAGAGAGAGAAAAACACTGGGGGGAGAGAGAGAGAGAGAAACACTGGGGGAGAGAGAGAAACACTGGGGGGAGAGAGAGAGAAACACTGGGGGGGAGAGAGAGAGAGAAAAACACTGGCGGGAGAGAGAGAGAGAGAAACATTGGGTGAGAATGATAGAGAAACACTGGGGGGAGAGAGACAGCTGAGAGAGAGAAACGCAGTGCGGAGAGAGATAGAGAGAAACACTGGGCAGGAGAGAGAGAAACACTGGGGGGAGAGAGAGAGAAGAGAAACACTGGGGGAGAGAGAGAAACACTGGGGGGAGAGTGAGAGAAACACTGCGCAGGAGAGAGAGAAACACTGGGGGGGGGGGAGAGAGAGAGAAACACTGGGGGAGAGAGAGAGAAAAACTGGGGAGAGAGAGAGAGAGCGAGAAACATTGTGTGGAGAGTGAGAGAGTGAAACTCAGCCGGGAGAGAGAGAGAGAAACACTGGGGAGGAGAGAGAGAAACATTGGTCTGAGAGAGAGAGAAACACTGGAGGAGAGCGAGAAACACTTGTGTGAGAGAGAGAAACACGGGGGAGGAGGGCGAGAAACACTGGGGTGAGAGAGAGAGAAACACTGGTGGAGAGAGACAAACACTGGGGGGGAGATAGAGAGAAACACTGGGGGGAGAGAGAGAAACACTGGGGGAGAGAGAGAGAGAACCACACTGGTGGGAGAGAGAGAGAGAGAGAAACACTGGGGGGAGAGAGAGAGAAAGAACACTGGGGGGAGAGAGAGAGAGAAACACTGGGCGAGAGTGATAGAGAAACACTGTGGGGAGAGAGAGAGAGCTGAGAGAGAGAAACTCAGTGGGGAGAGAGAGAGAAACACTGGGGAGGAGAGAGAGAACACTGGGGGAGAGAGAGAGCGAGAAACACTGGGGGGGAGAGAGAAAAACACTGGGGAGAGAGAGAGAGAGAGAGAAAAACTGGGTGAGAGTGATAGAGAAAAACTGGGGGGAGAGAGAGAGCTGAGAGAGAGAAACGCAGTGGGGAGAGAGAGAGAGAAAAAAACACTGGGGAGGAGAGAGAGAAACACTGGGGGGAGAGAGAGAGAGAAACACTGGGGGAGAGAGAGAAACACTGGGGGAGAGTAAGAGAAACACTGCGCAGGAGAGAGAGAAAAACTGGGGGGTGAGAGAGAGAAAGCGAGAAACATTGTGTGGAGAGAGAGAGAGAGAAACTCAGCCAGGAGAGAGAGGGAGAAACACTGGGGAGGAGAGACAGAAACACTGGTCTGGGAGAGAAAGAGAAACACTGGGGGAGAGCGAGAAACACTTGGGGGAGAGAGAGAAACACTGGGGAGGAGGGCGAGAATCACTGGGGTGAGAGAGAGAGAAACACTGGTGGAGAGAGACAAACACTGGGGGAGAGAGAGAGAAACACTGGGGGGTTGAGAGAGAAACACTGAGGGAGAGAGAGAGAGAAAAACACCGGTGGGAGAGAGAGAGAGAGAAACACTGGGGGGAGAGAGAGAGAAAAACACTGGGGGGAGAGAGAGAGAGAGAAACACTGGGAGAGAGAGAGAGAAAAACACTGGGGGGAGAGAGAGAGAGAGAAACACTGGGTGAGAATGATAGAGAAACACTGGGGGGAGAGAGACAGCTGAGAGAGAGAAACGCAGTGCGGAGAGAGATAGAGAGAAACACTGGGGAGGAGAGAGAGAAACACTGGGGGGAGAGAGAGAGAAAGAGAAACACTGGGGGAGAGAGAGAAACACTGGGGGGAGAGTGAGAGAAACACTGCGCAGGAGAGAGAGAAACACTGGGGGTGGGAGAGAGAGAGAAACACTGGGGGAGAGAGAGAGAAAAACTGGGGGAGAGAGAGAGAGAGCGAGAAACATTGTGTGGAGAGAGAGAGAGTGAAACTCAGCCGGGAGAGAGAGAGAGAAACACTGGGGAGGAGAGAGAGAAACATTGGTCTGAGAGAGAGAGAAACACTGGGGGAGAGCGAGAAACACTTGTGTGAGAGAGAGAAACACGGGGGAGGAGGGCGAGAAACACTGGGGTGAGAGAGAGAGAAACACTGGTGGAGAGAGACAAACACTGGGGGGAGAGAGAGAGAAACACTGGGGGGAGAGAGAGAAACACTGGGAGAGAGAGAGAGAGAAAAACACTGGTGGGAGAGAGAGAGAAACACTGGGGGGAGAGAGAGAGAAAAACACTGGGGGAGAGAGAGAGAGAGAAACACTGGGGGAGAGTGATAGAGAAACACTGGGGGGAGAGAGAGAGCTGAGAGAGAGAAACTCAGTGGGGAGAGAGAGAGAGAAAAACACTGGGGGGAGAGAGAGAGAGAGAAACACTGGGGGAGAGAGAGAAACACTGGGGGGAGAGAGAGAGAAACACTGGGGGGGAGAGAGAGAGAAAAACACTGGGGGGAGAGAGAGAGAGAGAAACACTGGGTGAGAATGATAGAGAAACACTGGGGGGAGAGAGACAGCTGAGAGAGAGAAACGCAGTGCGGAGAGAGATAGAGAGAAACACTGGGCAGGAGAGAGAGAAACACTGGGGGGAGAGAGAGAGAAAGAGAAACACTGGGGAGAGAGAGAAACACTGGGGGGAGAGTGAGAGACACACTGCGCAGGAGAGAGAGAAACACTGGGGGGGGGGAGAGAGAGAGAAACACTGGGGGAGAGAGAGAGAAAAACTGGGGAGAGAGAGAGAGAGCGAGAAACATTGTGTGGAGAGTGAGAGAGTGAAACTCAGCCGGGAGAGAGAGAGAGAAACACTGGGGAGGAGAGAGAGAAACATTGGTCTGAGAGAGAGAGAAACACTGGGGGAGAGCGAGAAACACTTGTGTGAGAGAGAGAAACACGGGGGAGGAGGGCGAGAAACACTGGGGGGAGATAGAGAGAAACACTGGGGGGAGAGAGAGAAACACTGGGGGAGAGAGAGAGAGAACCACACTGGTGGGAGAGAGAGAGAGAGAAACACTGGGGGGAGAGAGAGAGAAAAACACTGGGGGGAGAGAGAGAGAGAAACACTGGGCGAGAGTGATAGAGAAACACTGTGGGGAGAGAGAGAGAGCTGAGAGAGAGAAACTCAGTGGGGAGAGAGAGAGAAACACTGGGGAGGAGAGAGAGAAACGCAGTGCGGAGAGAGATAGAGAGAAACACTGGGGAGGAGAGAGAGAAACACTGGGGGGAGAGAGAGAGAAAGAGAAACACTGGGGGAGAGAGAGAAACACTGGGGGGAGAGTGAGAGAAACACTGCGCAGGAGAGAGAGAAACACTGGGGGTGGGAGAGAGAGAGAAACACTGGGGGAGAGAGAGAGAAAAACTGGGGAGAGAGAGAGAGAGCGAGAAACATTGTGTGGAGAGAGAGAGAGTGAAACTCAGCCGGGAGAGAGAGAGAGAAACACTGGGGAGGAGAGAGATAAACATTGGTCTGAGAGAGAGAGAAACACTGGGGGAGAGCGAGAAACACTTGTGTGAGAGAGAGAAACACGGGGGAGGAGGGCGAGAAACACTGGGGTGAGAGAGAGAGAAACACTGGTGGAGAGAGACAAACACTGGGGGGAGAGAGAGAGAAACACTGGGGGGAGAGAGAGAAACACTGGGGGAGAGAGAGAGAGAAAAACACTGGTGGGAGAGAGAGAGAAACACTGGGGGGAGAGAGAGAGAAAAACACTGGGGGGAGAGAGAGAGAGAGAAACACTGGGGGAGAGTGATAGAGAAACACTGGGGGGAGAGAGAGAGCTGAGAGAGAGAAACTCAGTGGGGAGAGAGAGAGAGAAAAACACTGGGGGGAGAGAGAGAGAGAGAAGCACTGGGGGAGAGAGAGAAACACTGGGGGGAGAGAGAGAGAAACACTGGGGGGGAGAGAGAGAGAAAAACACTGGGGGGAGAGAGAGAGAGAGAAACACTGGGTGAGAATGATAGAGAAACACTGGGGGGAGAGAGACAGCTGAGAGAGAGAAACGCAGTGCGGAGAGAGATAGAGAGAAACACTGGGCAGGAGAGAGAGAAACACTGGGGGGAGAGAGAGAGAAAGAGAAACACTGGGGGAGAGAGATAAACACTGGGGGGAGAGTGAGAGACACACTGCGCAGGAGAGAGAGAAACACTGGGTGGGGGGAGAGAGAGAGAAACACTGGGGGAGAGAGAGAGAAAAACTGGGGAGAGAGAGAGAGAGCGAGAAACATTGTGTGGAGAGTGAGAGAGTGAAACTCAGCCGGGAGAGAGAGAGTGAAACTCAGCCGGGAGAGAGAGAGAGAAACACTGGGGAGGAGAGAGAGAAACATTGGTCTGAGAGAGAGAGAAACACTGGGGGAGAGCGAGAAACACTTGTGTGAGAGAGAGAAACACGGGGGAGGAGGGCGAGAAACACTGGGGTGAGAGAGAGAGAAACACTGGTGGAGAGAGACAAACACTGGGGGGAGAGAGAGAGAAACACTGGGGGGAGAGAGAGAAACACTGGGGGAGAGAGAGAGAGAAAAACACTGGTGGGAGAGAGAGAGAAACACTGGGGGGAGAGAGAGAGAAAAACACTGGGGGGAGAGAGAGAGAGAGAAACACTGGGGGAGAGTGATAGAGAAACACTGGGGGGAGAGAGAGAGCTGAGAGAGAGAAACTCAGTGGGGAGAGAGAGAGAGAAAAACACTGGGGGGAGAGAGAGAGAGAGAAACACTGGGGGAGAGAGAGAAACACTGGGGGGAGAGAGAGAGAAACACTGGGGGGGAGAGAGAGAGAAAAACACTGGGGGGAGAGAGAGAGAGAGAAACACTGGGTGAGAATGATAGAGAAACACTGGGGGGAGAGAGACAGCTGAGAGAGAGAAACGCAGTGCGGAGAGAGATAGAGAGAAACACTGGGCAGGAGAGAGAGAAACACTGGGGGGAGAGAGAGAGAAAGAGAAACACTGGGGGAGAGAGAGAAACACTGGGGGGAGAGTGAGAGACACACTGCGCAGGAGAGAGAGAAACACTGGGGGGGGAGAGAGAGAGAAACACTGG
This sequence comes from Heptranchias perlo, assembly GCF_035084215.1. Lineage (NCBI taxonomy): Eukaryota > Metazoa > Chordata > Chondrichthyes > Hexanchiformes > Hexanchidae > Heptranchias > Heptranchias perlo. The sequence continues at coordinate 572,778 of NW_027139226.1, read as the reverse complement.
GGGAGAGAGAGAGAAAAACTGGGGAGAGAGAGAGAGAGCGAGAAACATTGTGTGGAGAGTGAGAGAGTGAAACTCAGCCGGGAGAGAGAGAGAGAAACACTGGGGAGGAGAGAGAGAAACATTGGTCTGAGAGAGAGAGAAACACTGGGGGAGAGCGAGAAACACTTGTGTGAGAGAGAGAAACACGGGGGAGGAGGGCGAGAAACACTGGGGTGAGAGAGAGAGAAACACTGGTGGAGAGAGACAAACACTGGGGGGAGAGAGAGAGAAACACTGGGGGGAGAGAGAGAAACACTGGGGGAGAGAGAGAGAGAAAAACACTGGTGGGAGAGAGAGAGAAACACTGGGGGGAGAGAGAGAGAAAAACACTGGGGGGAGAGAGAGAGAGAGAAACACTGGGGGAGAGTGATAGCGAAACACTGGGGGGAGAGAGAGAGCTGAGAGAGAGAAACTCAGTGGGGAGAGAGAGAGAGAAAAACACTGGGGGGAGAGAGAGAGAGAGAAACACTGGGGGAGAGAGAGATACACTGGGGGGAGAGAGAGAGAAACACTGGGGGGAGAGAGAGAGAAAAACACTGGGCGAGAGTGATAGAGAAACACTGTGGGGAGAGAGAGAGAGCTGAGAGAGAGAAACTCAGTGGGGAGAGAGAGAGAAACACTGCGCAGGAGAGAGAGAAACACTGGGGGGGGGAGAGAGAGAGAAACACTGGGGGAGAGAGAGAGAAAAACTGGGGAGAGAGAGAGAGAGCGAGAAACATTGTGTGGAGAGTGAGAGAGTGAAACTCAGCCGGGAGAGAGAGAGAGAAACACTGGGGAGGAGATAGAGAAACATTGGTCTGAGAGAGAGAGAAACACTGGGGGAGAGCGAGAAACACTTGTGTGAGAGAGAGAAACACGGGGGAGGAGGGCGAGAAACACTGGGGTGAGAGAGAGAGAAACACTGGTGGAGAGAGACAAACACTGGGGGGAGATAGAGAGAAACACTAGGGGGAGAGAGAGAAACACTGGGGGAGAGAGAGAGAGAACCACACTGGTGGGAGAGAGAGAGAGAGAAACACTGGGGGAGAGAGAGAGAGAACCACACTGGTGGGAGAGAGAGAGAGAGAAACACTGTGGGGAGAGAGAGAGAGCTGAGAGAGAGAAACTCAGTGGGGAGAGAGAGAGAAACACTGGGGAGGAGAGAGAGAACACTGGGGGAGAGAGAGAGCGAGAAACACTGGGGGGGAGAGAGAAAAACACTGGGGAGAGAGAGAGAGAGAGAGAAAAACTGGGTGAGAGTGATAGAGAAAAACTGGGGGGAGAGAGAGAGCTGAGAGAGAGAAACGCAGTGGGGAGAGAGAGAGAGAGAAAAACACTGGGGAGGAGAGAGAGAAACACTGGGGGGAGAGAGAGAGAGAAACACTGGGGGAGAGAGAGAAACACTGGGGGAGAGTAAGAGAAACACTGCGCAGGAGAGAGAGAAAAACTGGGGGGTGAGAGAGAGAAAGCGAGAAACATTGTGTGGAGAGAGAGAGAGAGAAACTCAGCCAGGAGAGAGAGGGAGAAACACTGGGGAGGAGAGACAGAAACACTGGTCTGGGAGAGAAAGAGAAACACTGGGGGAGAGCGAGAAACACTTGGGGGAGAGAGAGAAACACTGGGGAGGAGGGCGAGAATCACTGGGGTGAGAGAGAGAGAAACACTGGTGGAGAGAGACAAACACTGGGGGAGAGAGAGAGAAACACTGGGGGGTTGAGAGAGAAACACTGAGGGAGAGAGAGAGAGAAAAACACCGGTGGGAGAGAGAGAGAGAGAAACACTGGGGGGGGAGAGAGAGAAAAACACTGGGGGGAGAGAGAGAGAGAGAAACACTGGGAGAGAGAGAGAGAAAAACACTGGGGGGAGAGAGAGAGAGAGAAACACTGGGTGAGAATGATAGAGAAACACTGGGGGGAGAGAGACAGCTGAGAGAGAGAAACGCATTGCGGAGAGAGATAGAGAGAAACACTGGGGAGGAGAGAGAGAAACACTGGGGGGAGAGAGAGAGAAAGAGAAACACTGGGGGAGAGAGAGAAACACTGGGGGGAGAGTGAGAGAAACACTGCGCAGGAGAGAGAGAAACACTGGGGGTGGGAGAGAGAGAGAAACACTGGGGGAGAGAGTGAGAGAAACTGGGGAGAGAGAGAGAGAGCGAGAAACATTGTGTGGAGAGAGAGAGAGTGAAACTCAGCCGGGAGAGAGAGAGAGAAACACTGGGGAGGAGAGAGAGAAACATTGGTCTGAGAGAGAGAGAAACACTGGGGGAGAGCGAGAAACACTTGTGTGAGAGAGAGAAACACGGGGGAGGAGGGCGAGAAACACTGGGGTGAGAGAGAGAGAAACACTGGTGGAGAGAGACAAACACTGGGGGGAGAGAGAGAGAAACACTGGGGGGAGAGAGAGAAACACTGGGGGAGAGAGAGAGAGAAAAACACTGGTGGGAGAGAGAGAGAGAAACACTGGGGGGAGAGAGAGAGAAAAACACTGGGGGGAGAGAGAGAGAGAGAAACACTGGGGGAGAGTGATAGAGAAACACTGGGGGGAGAGAGAGAGCTGAGAGAGAGAAACTCAGTGGGGAGAGAGAGAGAGAAAAACACTGGGGGGAGAGAGAGAGAGAGAAACACTGGGGGAGAGAAACACTGGGGGGAGAGAGAGAGAAACTCTGGGGGGGAGAGAGAGAGAAAAACACTGGGGGGAGAGAGAGAGAGAGAAACACTGGGTGAGAATGATAGAGAAACACTGGGGGGAGAGAGACAGCTGAGAGAGAGAAACGCAGTGCGGAGAGAGATAGAGAGAAACACTGGGCAGGAGAGAGAGAAACACTGGGGGGAGAGAGAGAGAAAGAGAAACACTGGGGGAGAGAGAGAAACACTGGGGGGAGAGTGAGAGACACACTGCGCAGGAGAGTGAGAAACACTGGGGGGGGGGGGAGAGAGAGAGAGAAACACTGGGGGAGAGAGAGAGAAAAACTGGGGAGAGAGAGAGAGAGCGAGAAACATTGTGTGGAGAGTGAGAGAGTGAAACTCAGCCGGGAGAGAGAGAGTGAAACACTGGGGAGGAGAGAGAGAAACATTGGTCTGAGAGAGAGAGAAACACTGGGGGAGAGCGAAAAACACTTGTGTGAGAGAGAGAAACACGGGGGAGGAGGGCGAGAAACACTGGGGTGAGAGAGAGAGAAACACTGGTGGAGAGAGACAAACACTGGGGGGAGATAGAGAGAAACACTGGGGGGAGAGAGAGAAACACTGGTGGGAGAGAGAGAGAGAGAAACACTGGGGGGAGAGAGAGAGAAAAACACTGGGGGGAGAGAGAGAGAGAAACACTGGGCGAGAGTGATAGAGAAACACTGTGGGGAGAGAGAGAGAGCTGAGAGAGAGAAACTCAGTGGGGAGAGAGAGAGAAACACTGGGGAGGAGAGAGAGAAACACTGGGGGAGAGAGAGAGCGAGAAACACTGGGGGGGATAGAGAAAAACATTGGGGAGAGAGAGAGAGAGAGAGAAAAACTGGGTGAGAGTGATAGAGAAAAACTGGGGGGAGAGAGAGAGCTGAGAGAGAGAAACGCAGTGGGGAGAGAGAGAGAGAGAAAAACACTGGGGAGGAGAGAGAGAAACACTGGGGGGAGAGAGAGAGAAACACTGGGGGAGAGAGAGAAACACTGGGGGAGAGTAAGAGAAACACTGCGCAGGAGAGAGAGAAAAACTGGGGGGTGAGAGAGAGAAAGCGAGAAACATTGTGTGGAGAGAGAGAGAGAGAAACTCAGCCAGGAGAGAGAGGGAGAAACACTGGGGAGGAGAGACAGAAACACTGGTCTGGGAGAGAAAGAGAAACACTGGGGGAGAGCGAGAAACACTTGGGGGAGAGAGAGAAACACTGGGGAGGAGGGCGAGAATCACTGGGGTGAGAGAGAGAGAAACACTGGTGGAGAGAGACAAACACTGGGGGAGAGAGAGAGAAACACTGGGGGGTTGAGAGAGAAACACTGAGGGAGAGAGAGAGAGAAAAACACCGGTGGGAGAGAGAGAGAGAGAAACACTGGGGGGGGAGAGAGAGAAAAACACTGGGGGCAGAGAGAGAGAAAAACTGGTGGGAGAGAGAGAGAAAAACACTGGGGGGAGAGAGAGAGAGAGAAACACTGGGTGAGAATGATAGAGAAACACTGGGGGGAGAGAGACAGCTGAGAGAGAGAAACGCAGTGCGGAGAGAGACAGAAAGAAACACTGGGGAGGGGAGAGAGAAACACTGGGGGGAGAGAGAGAGAAAGAGAAACACTGGGGGAGAGAGAGAAACACTGGGGGGAGAGTGAGAGAAACACTGCGCAGGAGAGAGAGAAACACTGGGGGGGGGGGGGAGAGAGAGAGAAACACTGGGGGAGAGAGAGAGAAAAACTGGGGAGAGAGAGAGAGAGCGAGAAACATTGTGTGGAGAGTGAGAGAGTGAAACTCAGCCGGGAGAGAGAGAGAGAAACACTGGGGAGGAGAGAGAGAAACATTGGTCTGAGAGAGAGAGAAACACTGGGGGAGAGCGAGAAACACTTGTGTGAGAGAGAGAAACACGGGGGAGGAGGGCGAGAAACACTGGGGTGAGAGAGAGAGAAACACTGGTGGAGAGAGACAAACACTGGGGGGAGATAGAGAGAAACACTGGGGGGAGAGAGAGAAACACTGGGGGGAGAGAGAGAAACACTGGGGGAGAGAGAGAGAGAACCACACTGGGGGAGAGAGAGAAACACTGGGGGGAGAGAGAGAGAGAAACACTGGGGGGAGAGAGAGAGAAACACTGGGGGAGAGAGAGAAACACTGGGGGGAGAGAGAGAGAAACACTGGGAGAGAGAGAGAGAAAAACACTGGGGGGAGAGAGAGAGAGAGAAACACTGGGTGAGAATGATAGAGAAACACTGGGGGGAGAGAGACAGCTGAGAGAGAGAAACGCAGTGCGGAGAGAGATAGAGAGAAACACTGGGCGAGAGTGATAGAGAAACACTGTGGGGAGAGAGAGAGAGCTGAGAGAGAGAAACTCAGTGGGGAGAGAGAGAGAAACACTGGGGAGGAGAGAGAGAGAAAAACACTGGGGGGAGAGAGAGAGAGAGAGAAACACTGGGGGAGAGTGATAGAGAAACACTGGGGGGAGAGAGAGAGCTGAGAGAGAGAAACTCAGTGGGGAGAGAGAGAGAGAAAAACACTGGGGGGAGAGAGAGAGAGAGAAACACTGGGGGAGAGAGAGAAACACTGGGGGGAGAGAGAGAAACACTGGGGGGGAGAGAGAGAGAAAAACACTGGGGGGAGAGAGAGAGAGAGAAACACTGGGTGAGAATGATAGAGAAACACTGGGGGGAGAGAGACAGCTGAGAGAGAGAAACGCAGTGCGGAGAGAGATAGAGAGAAACACTGGGCAGGAGAGAGAGAAACACTGGGGGGAGAGAGAGAGAAAGAGAAACACTGGGGGAGAGAGAGAAACACTGGGGGGAGAGTGAGAGACACACTGCGCAGGAGAGAGAGAAACACTGGGGGGCGGGGAGAGAGAGAGAAACACTGGGGGAGAGAGAGAGAAAAACTGGGGAGAGAGAGAGAGAGCGAGAAACATTGTGTGGAGAGTGAGAGAGTGAAACTCAGCCGGGAGAGAGAGAGAGAAACACTGGGGAGGAGAGAGAGAAACATTGGTCTGAGAGAGAGAGAAACACTGGGGGAGAGCGAGAAACACTTGTGTGAGAGAGAGAAACACGGGGGAGGAGGGCGAGAAACACTGGGGTGAGAGAGAGAGAAACACTGGTGGAGAGAGACAAACACTGGGGGGAGATAGAGAGAAACACTGGGGGGAGAGAGAGAAACACTGGGGGAGAGAGAGAGAGAACCACACTGGTGGGAGAGAGAGAGAGAGAAACACTGGGGGGAGAGAGAGAGAAAAACACTGGGGGGAGAGAGAGAGAGAAACACTGGGCGAGAGTGATAGAGAAACACTGTGGGGAGAGAGAGAGAGCTGAGAGAGAGAAACTCAGTGGGGAGAGAGAGAGAAACACTGGGGAGGAGAGAGAGAAACACTGGGGGAGAGAGAGAGCGAGAAACACTGGGGGGATAGAGAAAAACACTGGGGAGAGAGAGAGAGAGAGAGAAAAACTGGGTGAGAGTGATAGAGAAAAACTGGGGGGAGAGAGAGAGCTGAGAGAGAGAAACGCAGTGGGGAGAGAGAGAGAGAGAAAAACACTGGGGAGGAGAGAGAGAAACACTGGGGGGAGAGAGAGAGAGCAACACTGGGGGAGAGAGAGAAACACTGGGGGAGAGTAAGAGAAACACTGCGCAGGAGAGAGAGAAAAACTGGGGGGTGAGAGAGAGAAAGCGAGAAACATTGTGTGGAGAGAGAGAGAGAGAAACTCAGCCAGGAGAGAAAGGGAGAAACACTGGGGAGGAGAGACAGAAACACTGGTCTGGGAGAGAAAGAGAAACACTGGGGGAGAGCGAGAAACACTTGGGGGAGAGAGAGAAACACTGGGGAGGAGGGCGAGAATCACTGGGGTGAGAGAGAGAGAAACACTGGTGGAGAGAGACAAACACTGGGGGAGAGAGAGAGAAACACTGGGGGGTTGAGAGAGAAACACTGAGGGAGAGAGAGAGAGAAAAACACCGGTGGGAGAGAGAGAGAAAGAAACACTGGGGGGGGGGAGAGAGAGAAAAACACTGGGGGCAGAGAGAGAGAAAAACTGGTGGGAGAGAGAGAGAAAAACACTGGGGGGAGAGAGAGAGAGAGAAACACTGGGTGAGAATGATAGAGAAACACTGGGGGGAGAGAGACAGCTGAGAGAGAGAAACGCAGTGCGGAGAGAGATAGAAAGAAACACTGGGGAGGGGAGAGAGAAACACTGGGGGGAGAGAGAGAGAAAGAGAAACACTGGGGGAGAGAGAGAAACACTGGGGGGAGAGTGAGAGAAACACTGCGCAGGAGAGAGAGAAACACTGGGGGGGGGCGAGAGAGGGAGAAACACTGGGGGAGAGAGAGAGAAAAACTGGGGAGAGAGAGAGAGAGCGAGAAACATTGTGTGGAGAGAGAGAGAGTGAAACTCAGCCGGGAGAGAGAGAGAAAAACACTGGGGAGGAGAGAGAGAAACATTGGTCTGAGAGAGAGAGAAACACTGGGGGAGAGCGAGAAACACTTGTGTGAGAGAGAGAAACACGGGGGAGGAGGGCTAGAAACACTGGGGTGAGAGAGAGAGAAACACTGGTGGAGAGAGACAAACACTGGGGGGAGAGAGAGAGAAACACTGGGGGGAGAGAGAGAAACACTGGGGGAGAGAGAGAGAGAAAAACACTGGTGGGAGAAAGAGAGAGAGAAACACTGGGGGGAGAGAGAGAGAAAAACACTGGGGGGAGAGAGAGAGAGAGAAACACTGGGGGAGTGTGATAGAGAAACACTGGGGGGAGAGAGAGAGCTGAGAGAGAGAAACTCAGTGGGGAGAGAGAGAGAGAGAAACACTGGGGGGAGAGAGAGAGAGAGAAACACTGGGGGAGAGAGAGAAACACTGGGGGGAGAGAGAGAGAAACACTGGGGGAGAGAGAGAGAAAAAAACACTGGGGGGAGAGAGAGAGAGAGAAACACTGGGTGAGAATGATAGAGAAACACTGGGGGGAGAGAGACAGCTGAGAGAGAGAAACGCAGTGCGGAGAGAGATAGAGAGAAACATTGGGGAGGAGAGAGAGAAACACTGGGGGGAGAGAGAGAGAAAGAGAAACACTGGGGGAGAGAGAGAAACATTGGGGGGAGAGAGAGAGAAAGAGAAACACTGGGGGAGAGAGAGAAACACTGGGGGGAGAGTGAGAGAAACACTGCGCAGGAGAGAGAGAAACACTGGGGGGAGAGAGAGAGAAAAACTGGTGGGAGAGAGAGAGAAAAACACTGGGGGGAGAGAGAGAGAGAGAAACACTGGGTGAGAATGATAGAGAAACACTGGGGGGAGAGAGACAGCTGAGAGAGAGAAACGCAGTGCGGAGAGAGATAGAGAGAAACACTGGGGAGGGGAGAGAGAAACACTGGGGGGAGAGAGAGAGAAAGAGAAACACTGGGGGAGAGAGAGAAACACTGGGGGGAGAGTGAGAGAAACACTGTGCAGGAGAGAGAGAAACACTGGGGGGGGAGAGAGAGAAACACTGGGGGAGAGAGAGAGAAAAACTGGGGAGAGAGAGAGAGAGCGAGAAACATTGTGTGGAGAGAGAGAGAGTGAAACTCAGCCGGGAGAGAGAGAGAGAAACACTGGGGAGGAGAGAGAGAAACATTGGTCTGAGAGAGAGAGAAACACTGGGGGAGAGCGAGAAACACTTGTGTGAGAGAGAGAAACACGGGGGAGGAGGGCGAGAAACACTGGGGTGAGAGAGAGAGAAACACTGGGGGGAGAGAGAGAAACACTGGGGGAGAGAGAGAGAAAAAAACACTGGTGGGAGAGAGAGAGAGAAACACTGGGGGGAGAGAGAGAGAAAAACACTGGGGGGAGAGAGAGAGAGAGAAACACTGGGGGAGAGTGATAGAGAAACACTGGGGGGAGTGAGAGAGCTGAGAGAGAGAAACTCAGTGGGGAGAGAGAGAGAGAGAAACACTGGTGGGAGAGAGAGAGAGAGAGAAACACTGGGGGAGAGAGAGAAACACTGGGGGGAGAGAGAGAGAAACACTGGGGGAGAGAGAGAGAGACAAACACTGGGGGGAGAGAGAGAGAGAGAAACACTGGGTGAGAATGATAGAGAAACACTGGGGGGAGAGAGACAGCTGAGAGAGAGAAACGCAGTGCGGAGAGAGATAGAGAGAAACATTGGGGAGGAGAGAGAGAAACACTGGGGGGAGAGAGAAAGAGAAACACTGGGGGAGAGAGAGAAACACTGGGGGGAGAGTGAGAGAAACACTGCGCAGGAGAGAGAGAAACACTGGGGGGGGGAGAGAGAGAGAAACACTGGGGGAGAGAGAGAGAAAAACTGGGGAGAGAGAGAGAGAAAGCGAGAAACATTGTGTGGAGAGAGAGAGGGAGAGAAACTCAGCCAGGAGAGAGAGGGAGAAACACTGGGGGGAGAGAGAGAAACACTGGGGGAGAGAGAGAGAGAACAACACTGGTGGGAGAGAGAGAGAGAAACACTGGGGGGAGAGAGAGAGAAAAACACTGGGGGGAGAGAGAGAGAGAAACACTGGGGGAGAGTGATAGAGAAACACTGTGGGGAGAGAGAGAGAGCTGAGAGAGAGAAACTCAGTGGGGAGAGAGAGAGAAACACTGGGGAGGAGAGAGAGAAACACTGGGGGAGAGAGAGAGGGAGAAACACTGGGGGAGAGAGAGAAAAACACTGGGGAGAGAGAGAGAGGGAGAGAAAAACTGGGTGAGAGTGATAGAGAAAAGCTGGGGGGAGAGAGAGAGCTGAGAGAGAGAAACGCAGTGGGGAGAGAGAGAGAGAGAAAAACACTGGGGAGGAGAGAGAGAAACACTTGGGGGAGAGAGAGAGAGAGACACTGGGGGAGAGAGAGAAACACTGGGGGAGAGTAAGAGAAACACTGCGCAGGAGAGAGAGAAAAACTGGGGGGTGAGAGAGAGAAACACTGTGGGAGAGAGAGAGAAAAACTGGGGAGAGAGAGAGAGAAAGCGAGAAACATTGTGTGGAGAGAGAGAGAGAGAAACTCAGCCAGGAGAGAGAGGGAGAAACACTGGGGAGGAGAGACAGAAACACTGGTCTGGGAGAGAAAGAGAAACACTGGGGGAGAGCGAGAAACACTTGGGGGAGAGAGAGAAACACTGGGGAGGAGGGCGAGAAACACTGGGGTGAGAGAGAGAGAAACACTGGTGGAGAGAGACAAACACTGGGGGAGAGAGAGAGAAACACTGGGGGGTTGAGAGAGAAACACTGAGGGAGAGAGAGAGAGAAAAACACCGGTGGGAGAGAGAGAGAGAGAAACACTGGGGGGAGAGAGAGAGAAAAACACTGGGGGCAGAGAGAGAGAAAAACTGGTGGGAGAGAGAGAGAAAAACACTGGGGGGAGAGAGAGAGAGAGAAACACTGGGTGAGAATGATAGAGAAACACTGGGGGGAGAGAGACAGCTGAGAGAGAGAAACGCATTGCGGAGAGAGATAGAAAGAAACACTGGGGAGGGGAGAGAGAAACACTGGGGGGAGAGAGAGAGAAAGAGAAACATTGGGGGAGAGAGAGAAACACTGGGGGGAGAGTGAGAGAAACACTGCGCAGGAGAGAGAGAAACACTGGGGGGGGGGGGAGAGAGAGAGAAACACTGGGGGAGAGAGAGAGAAAAACTGGGGAGAGAGAGAGAGAAAGCGAGAAACATTGTGTGGAGAGAGAGAGAGAGAGAAACTCAGCCAGGAGAGAGAGGGAGAAACACTGGGGGGAGAGAGAGAAACACTGGGGGAGAGAGAGAGAGAACAACACTGGTGGGAGAGAGAGAGAGAAACACTGGGGGGAGAGAGAGAGAAAAACACTGGGGGGAGAGAGAGAGAGAAACACTGGGGGAGAGTGATAGAGAAACACTGTGGGGAGAGAGAGAGAGCTGAGAGAGAGAAACTCAGTGGGGAGAGAGAGAGAAACACTGGGGAGGAGAGAGAGAAACACTGGGGGAGAGAGAGAGGGAGAAACACTGGGGGAGAGAGATAAAAACACTGGGGAGAGAGAGAGAGGGAGAGAAAAACTGGGTGAGAGTGATAGAGAAAAACTGGGGGGAGAGAGAGAGCTGAGAGAGAGAAACGCAGTGGGGAGAGAGAGAGAGAGAAAAACACTGGGGAGGAGAGAGAGAAACACTTGGGGGAGAGAGAGAGAGAAACACTGGGGGAGAGAGAGAAACACTGGGGGAGAGTAAGAGAAACACTGCGCAGGAGAGAGAGAAAAACTGGGGGGTGAGAGAGAGAAACACTGTGGGAGAGAGAGAGAAAAACTGGGGAGAGAGAGAGAGAAAGCGAGAAACATTGTGTGGAGAGAGAGAGAGTGAAACTCAGCCGGGAGAGAGAGAGAAAAACACTGGGGAGGAGAGAGAGAAACATTGGTCTGAGAGAGAGAGAAACACTGGGGGAGAGCGAGAAACACTTGTGTGAGAGAGAGAAACACGGGGGAGGAGGGCTAGAAACACTGGGGTGAGAGAGAGAGAAACACTGGTGGAGAGAGACAAACACTGGGGGGAGAGAGAGAGAAACACTGGGGGGAGAGAGAGAAACACTGGGGGAGAGAGAGAGAGAAAAACACTGGTGGGAGAGAGAGAGAGAGAAACACTGGGGGGGAGAGAGAGAGAAAAACACTGGGGGGAGAGAGAGAGAGAGAAACACTGGGGGAGAGTGATAGAGAAACACTGGGGGGAGAGAGAGAGCTGAGAGAGAGAAATTCAGTGGGGAGAGAGATAGAGAGAAACATTGGGGAGGAGAGAGAGAAACACTGGGGGAGAGAGAGAGAAAGAGAAACACTGGGGGAGAGAGAGAAACACTGGGTAGAGAGAGAGAGAAAGAGAAACACTGGGGGAGAGAGAGAAACACTGGGGGGAGAGTGAGAGAAACACTGCGCAGGAGAGAGAGAAACACTGGGGGGAGAGAGAGAAAAACTGGTGGGAGAGAGAGAGAAAAACACTGGGGGGAGAGAGAGAGAGAGAAACACTGGGTGAGAATGATAGAGAAACACTGGGGGGAGAGAGACAGCTGAGAGAGAGAAACGCAGTGCGGAGAGAGATAGAGTGAAACACTGGGGAGGGGAGAGAGAAACACTGGGGGGAGAGAGAGAGAAAGAGAAACACTGGGGGAGAGAGAGAAACACTGGGGGGAGAGTGAGCGAAACACTGTGCAGGAGAGAGAGAAACACTGGGGGGGGGAGAGAGAGAAACACTGGGGGAGAGAGAGAGAAAGAGAAACACTGGGGGAGAGAGAGAAACACTGGGGGGAGAGTGAGAGAAACACTGCGCAGGAGAGAGAGAAACACTGGGGTTGGGAGAGAGAGAGAAACACTGGGGGGAGAGAGAGAGAAAAACAATGGGGGGAGAGAGAGAGAGAGAAACACTGGGGGAGAGTGATAGAGAAACACTGGGGGGAGAGAGAGAGCTGAGAGAGAGAAACTCAGTGGGGAGAGAGAGAGAGAGAAACACTGGGGGGAGAGAGAGAGAGAGAAACACTGGGGGAGAGAGAGAAACACTGGGGGGAGAGAGAGAGAAACACTGGGGGAGAGAGAGAGAAAAAAACACTGGGGGGAGAGAGAGAGAGAGAAACACTGGGTGAGAATGATAGAGAAACACTGGGGGGAGAGAGACAGCTGAGAGAGAGAAACGCAGTGCGGAGAGAGATAGAGAGAAACATTGGGGAGGAGAGAGAGAAACACTGGGGGGAGAGAGAGAGAAAGAGAAACACTGGGGGAGAGAGAGAAACACTGGGGGGAGAGAGAGAGAAAGAGGAACACTGGGGGAGAGAGAGAAACACTGGGGGGAGAGTGAGAGAAACACTGCGCAGGAGAGAGAGAAACAATGGGGGGAGAGAGAGAGAAAAACTGGTGGGAGAGAGAGAGAAAAACACTGGGGGGAGAGAGAGAGAGAGAAACACTGGGTGAGAATGATAGAGAAACACTGGGGGGAGAGAGACAGCTGAGAGAGAGAAACGCAGTGCGGAGAGAGATAGAGAGAAACACTGGGGAGGGGAGAGAGAAACACTGGGGGGAGAGAGAGAGAAAGAGAAAAACTGGGGGAGAGAGAGAAACACTTGGGGGGAGAGTGAGAGAAACACTGTGCAGGAGAGAGAGAAACACTGGGGGGGGGAGAGAGAGAAACACTGGGGGAGAGAGAGAGAAAAACTGGGGAGAGAGAGAGAGAGCGAGAAACATTGTGTGGAGAGAGAGAGTGAAACTCAGCCGGGAGAGAGAGAGAGAAACACTGGGGAGGAGAGAGAGAAACATTGGTCTGAGAGAGAGAGAAACACTGGGGGAGAGCGAGAAACACTTGTGTGAGAGAGAGAAACACGGGGGAGGAGGGCGAGAAACACTGGGGTGAGAGAGAGAGAACAACTGGGGGGAGAGAGAGAAACACTGGGGGAGAGAGAGAGAAAAAAACACTGGTGGGAGAGAGAGAGAGAGAAACACTGGGGGGAGAGAGAGAGAAAACACTGGGGGGAGAGAGAGAGAGAGAAACACTGGGGGAGAGTGATAGAGAAACACTGGGGGGAGAGAGACAGCTGAGAGAGAGAAACGCATTGCGGAGAGAGATAGAAAGAAACACTGGGGAGGGGAGAGAGAAACACTGGGGGGAGAGAGAGAGAAAGAGAAACACTGGGGGAGAGAGAGAAACACTGGGGGGGAGAGTGCGAGAAACACTGCGCAGGAGAGAGAGAAACACTGGGGGGGGGGGGGGTGAGAGAGAAACACTGGGGGAGAGAGAGAGAAAAACTGGGGAGAGAGAGAGAGAGCGAGAAACATTGTGTGGAGAGAGAGAGAGTGAAACTCAGCCGGGAGAGAGAGAGAAAAACACTGGGGAGGAGAGAGAGAAACATTGGTCTGAGAGAGAGAGAAACACTGGGGGAGAGCGAGAAACACTTGTGTGAGAGAGAGAAACACGGGGGAGGAGGGCTAGAAACACTGGGGTGAGAGAGAGAGAAACACTGGTGGAGAGAGACAAACACTGGGGGGAGAGAGAGAGAAACACTGGGGGGAGAGAGAGAAACACTGGGGGAGAGAGAGAGAGAAAAACACTGGTGGGAGAGAGAGAGAGAGAAACACTGGGGGGAGAGAGAGAGAAAAACACTGGGGGGAGAGAGAGAGAGAGAAACACTGGGGGAGAGTGATAGAGAAACACTGGGGGGAGAGAGAGAGCTGAGAGAGAGAAACTCAGTGGGGAGAGAGAGAGAGAGAAACACTGGGGGGAGAGAGAGAGAGAGAAACACTGGGGGAGAGAGAGAAACACTGGGGGGAGAGAGAGAGAAACACTGGGGGAGAGAGAGAAAAAAAAACACTGGGGGGAGAGAGAGAGAGAGAAACACTGGGTGAGAATGATAGAGAAACACTGGGGGGAGAGAGACAGCTGAGAGAGAGAAACGCAGTGCGGAGAGAGATAGAGAGAAACATTTGGGAGGAGAGAGAGAAACACTGGGGGAGAGAGAGAGAAAGAGAAACACTGGGGGAGAGAGAGAAACACTGGGTAGAGAGAGAGAGAAAGAGAAACACTGGGGGAGAGAGAGAAACACTGGGGGGAGAGTGAGAGAAACACTGCGCAGGAGAGAGAGAAACACTGGGGGGAGAGAGAGAAAAACTGGTGGGAGAGAGAGAGAAAAACACTGGGGGGAGAGAGAGAGAGAGAAACACTGGGTGAGAATGATAGAGAAACACTGGGGGGAGAGAGACAGCTGAGAGAGAGAAACGCAGTGCGGAGAGAGATAGAGAGAAACACTGGGGAGGGGAGAGAGAAACACTGGGGGGAGAGAGAGAGAAAGAGAAACACTTGGGGAGAGAGAGAAACACTGGGGGGAGAGTGAGCGAAACACTGTGCAGGAGAGAGAGAAACACTGGGGGGGGGGAGAGAGAGAAACACTGGGGGAGAGAGAGAGAAAGAGAAACACTGGGGGAGAGAGAGAAACACTGGGGGGAGAGTGAGAGAAACACTGCGCAGGAGAGAGAGAAACACTGGGGTTGGGAGAGAGAGAGAAACACTGGGGGGAGAGAGAGAGAAAAACACTGGGGGGAGAGAGAGAGAGAGAAACACTGGGGGAGAGTGATAGAGAAACACTGGGGGGAGAGAGAGAGCTGAGAGAGAGAAACTCAGTGGGGAGAGAGAGAGAGAGAAACACTGGGGGGAGAGAGAGAGAGAGAAACACTGGGGGAGAGAGAGAAACACTGGGGGGAGAGAGAGAGAAACACTGGGGGAGAGAGAGAGAAAAAAACACTGGGGGGAGAGAGAGAGAGAGAAACACTGGGTGAGAATGATAGAGAAACACTGGGGGGAGAGAGACAGCTGAGAGAGAGAAACGCAGTGCGGAGAGAGATCGAGAGAAACATTGGGGAGGAGAGAGAGAAACACTGGGGGGAGAGAGAGAGAAAGAGAAACACTGGGGGAGAGAGAGAAACACTGGGGGGAGAGAGAGAGAAAGAGAAACACTGGGGGAGAGAGAGAAACACTGGGGGGAGAGTGAGAGAAACACTGCGCAGGAGAGAGAGAAACAATGGGGGGAGAGAGAGAGAAAAACTGGTGGGAGAGAGAGAGAAAAACACTGGGGGGAGAGAGAGAGAGAGAAACACTGGGTGAGAATGATAGAGAAACACTGGGGGGAGAGAGACAGCTGAGAGAGAGAAACGCAGTGCGGAGAGAGATAGAGAGAAACACTGGGGAGGGGAGAGAGAAACACTGGGGGTAGAGAGAGAGAAAGAGAAACACTGGGGGAGAGAGAGAAACACTGGGGGGAGAGTGAGAGAAACACTGTGCAGGAGAGAGAGAAACACTGGGGGGGGGAGAGAGAGAAACACTGGGGGAGAGAGAGAGAAAAACTGGGGAGAGAGAGAGAGAGCGAGAAACATTGTGTGGAGAGAGAGAGTGAAACTCAGCCGGGAGAGAGAGAGAGAAACACTGGGGAGGAGAGAGAGAAACATTGGTCTGAGAGAGAGAGAAACACTGGGGGAGAGCGAGAAACACTTGTGTGAGAGAGAGAAACACGGGGGAGGAGGGCGAGAAACACTGGGGTGAGAGAGAGAGAAACACTTGGGGGAGAGAGAGAAACACTGGGGGAGAGAGAGAGAAAAAAACACTGGTGGGAGAGAGAGAGAGAGAAACACTGGGGGGAGAGAGAGAGAAAACACTGGGGGGAGAGAGAGAGAGAGAAACACTGGGGGAGAGTGATAGAGAAACACTGGGGGGAGAGAGAGAGCTGAGAGAGAGAAACTCAGTGGGGAGAGAGAGAGAGAGAAACACTGGTGGGAGAGAGAGAGAGAGAAACACTGGGGGAGAGAGAGAAACACTGGGGGGAGAGAGAGAGAAAGAGAAACACTGGGGGAGAGAGAGAAACACTGGGGGGAGAGTGAGAGAAACACTGCGCAGGAGAGAGAGAAACACTGGGGGGGGGAGAGAGAGAGAACCACTGGGGGAGAGAGAGAGAAAAACTGGGGAGAGAGAGAGAGAAAGCGAGAAACATTGTGTGGAGAGAGAGAGAGAGAGAAACTCAGCCAGGAGAGAGAGGGAGAAACACTGGGGGGAGAGAGAGAAACACTGGGGGAGAGAGAGAGAGAACAACACTGGTGGGAGAGAGAGAGAGAAACACTGGGGGGAGAGAGAGAGAAAAACACTGGGGGGAGAGAGAGAGAGAAACACTGGGGGAGAGTGATAGAGAAACACTGTGGGGAGAGAGAGAGAGATGAGAGAGAGAAACTCAGTGGGGAGAGAGAGAGAAACACTGGGGAGGAGAGAGAGAAACACTGGGGGAGAGAGAGAAACACTGGGGGAGAGTAAGAGAAACACTGCGCAGGAGAGAGAGAAAAACTGGGGGGTGAGAGAGAGAAACACTGTGGGAGAGAGAGAGAAAAACTGGGGAGAGAGAGAGAGAAAGCGAGAAACATTGTGTGGAGAGAGAGAGAGAGAAACTCAGCCAGGAGAGAGAGGGAGAAACACTGGGGAGGAGAGACAGAAACACTGGTCTGGGAGAGAAAGAGAAACACTGGGGGAGAGCGAGAAACACTTGGGGGAGAGAGAGAAACACTGGGGAGGAGGGCGAGAAACACTGGGGTGAGAGAGAGAGAAACACTGGTGGAGAGAGACAAACACTGGGGGAGAGAGAGAGAAACACTGGGGGGTTGAGAGAGAAACACTGAGGGAGAGAGAGAGAGAAAAACACCGGTGGGAGAGAGAGAGAGAGAAACACTGGGGGGAGAGAGAGAGAAAAACACTGGGGGGAGAGAGAGAGAAAAACTGGTGGGAGAGAGAGAGAAAAACACTGGGGGGAGAGGGAGAGAGAGAGAAACACTGGGTGAGAATGATAGAGAAACACTGGCGGGAGAGAGACAGCTGAGAGAGAGAAACGCAGTGCGGAGAGAGATAGAGAGAAACACTGGGGAGGAGAGAGAGAAACACTGGGGGGAGAGAGAGAGAAAGAGAAACACTGGGGGAGAGAGAGAAACACTGGGGGGAGAGTGAGAGAAACACTGCGCAGGAGAGAGAGAAACACTGGGGGGGGGAGAGAGAGAGAAACACTGGGGGAGAGAGAGAGAAAAACTGGGGAGAGAGAGAGAGAGCGAGAAACATTGTGTGGAGAGAGAGAGAGTGAAACTCAGCCGGGAGAGAGAGAGAGAAACACTGGGGAGGAGAGAGAGAAACACTGGGGGGAGAGAGAGAGAAACGCTGGGGGAGAGAGAGAAACACTGGGGGAGAGTACGAGAATCACTGCGCAGGAGAGAGAGAAACACTGCAGGGTGAGAGGGAGAAACACTGGGGGAGAGAGAGAGAAAAACTGGGGAGAGAGAGAGAGAAAGCGAGAAACATTGTGTGGAGGGAGAGAGAGAGAAACTCAGCCAGGAGAGAGAGGGAGAAACACTGGGGAGGAGAGACAGAAACACTGGTCTGAGAGAGAAAGAGAAACACTGGGGGAGAGCGAGAAACACTTGGGGGAGAGAGAGAAACACTGGGGAGGAGGGCGAGAATCACTGGGGTGAGAGAGAGAGAAACACTGGTGGAGAGAGACAAACACTGGGGGAGAGAGAGAGAAACACTGGGGGGTTGAGAGAGAAACACTGGGGGAGAGAGAGAGAGAAAAACACCGGTGGGAGAGAGAGAGAGAAACACTTGGGGGAGAGAGAGAGAAAAACACTGGGGGGAGAGAGAGAGAAAGAATGGGGGAGAGTGATAGAGAAACACTGGGGGGAGAGCGAGAGCTGAGAGAGAGAAACTCAGTGGGGAGAGAGAGAGAGAGAAACACTGGGGAGGAGAGAGAGAAACACTGGGGAGGAGGGCGAGAAACACTGGGGGGAGAGAGAGAGTATCACTGCTGGAGAGAGACAAACACTGGGGGGAGATAGAGAGAAACATTGGGGGGAGAGAGAGAAACACTGGGGGAGAGAGAGAGAGAACAACACTGGTGGGAGAGAGAGAGAGAGAAACACTGGGGGGAGAGAGAGAGAAAAACACTGGGGGAGAGAGAGAGAGAAACACTGGGGTAGAGTGATAGAGAAACACTGTGGGGAGAGAGAGAGAGCTGAGAGAGAGAAACTCAGTGGGGAGAGAGAGAGAGAGAAACACTGGGGAGGAGAGAGAGAAACACTGGGGGAGAGAGAGAGCGAGAAACACTGGGGGAGAGAGAGAAAAACACTGGGGAGAGAGAGAGAGAGAGAAAAACTGGGTGAGTGTGATAGAGAAACACTGGGGGAGAGAGAGTGCTGAGAGAGATAAACGCAGTGGGGAGAGAGAGAGAGAGAAAAACACTGGGGAGGAGAGAGAGAAACACTGGGGGGAGAGAGAGAGAAACACTGGGGGAGAGAGAGAAACACTGGGGGAGAGTAAGAGAAACACTGCGCAGGAGAGAGAGAAACACTGCAGGGTGAGAGAGAGAAACACTGGGGGAGAGAGAGAGAAAAACTGGGGAGAGAGAGAGAGAAAGCGAGAAACATTGTGTGGAGGGAGAGAGAGAGAAACTCAGCCAGGAGAGAGAGGGAGAAACACTGGGGAGGAGAGACAGAAACACTGGTCTGAGAGAGAAAGAGAAACACTGGGGGAGAGCGAGAAACACTTGGGGGAGAGAGAGAAACACTGGGGAGGAGGGCGAGAATCACTGGGGTGAGAGAGAGAGAAACACTGGTGGAGAGAGACAAACACTGGGGGAGAGAGAGAGAAACACTGGGGGGTTGAGAGAGAAACACTGGGGGAGAGAGAGAGAGAAAAACACCGGTGGGAGAGAGAGAGAGAGAAACACTTGGGGGAGAGAGAGAGAAAAACACTGGGGGGAGAGAGAGAGAAACAATGGGGGAGAGTGATAGAGAAACACTGGGGGGAGAGCGAGAGCTGAGAGAGAGAAACTCAGTGGGGAGAGAGAGAGAGAGAAACACTGGGGAGGAGAGAGAGAAACACTGGGGAGGAGGGCGAGAAACACTGGGGGGAGAGAGAGAGTATCACTGCTGGAGAGAGACAAACACTGGGGGGAGAGAGAAAGGAACACTGGGGGGAGAGAGAGAAACACTGGGGGAGAGAGAGAGAAAAACACTGGGGGGAGAGAGATAGAGAGAAACACTGGGGGGAGAGAGAGAAAAAAACACTGGGGGGAGAGAGAGAGAGAAAAACACTGGGGGAGAGAGAGAAACACTGGGGGGAGAGTGAGAGAAACACTGCGCATGAGAGAGAGAAGCACTGGGGGGAGAGAGAGAGAAACACTGGGGGAGAGAGAGAGAAAAACTGGGGAGAGAGAGAGAGAGCGAGAAACAATGTGTGGAGAGAGAGAGAGTGATACTCAGCCGGGAGAGAGAGAGAGAAACAATGGGGAGGAGAGAGAGAAACACTGGTCTGAGAGAGAGAGGGAAACATTGGGGGAGAGCGAGAAACACTTGGGGGAGAGAGAGAAACACTGGGGAGGAGAGAGAGAAATACTGGGGGGAGAGACAGAGAAACACTGCGGAGGAGAGAGAGAAACACTGGGGGGAGAGAGAGAGAAATACTGCGGGGAGAGAGAGAAACACTGGGGGGAGAGAGAGAGAGAAAAACACTGGGGGGAGAGAGAGAGAAACACTGGGGGGAGAGAGAGAGAAACATTGGTGGAGAGAGAGAGAAACACTGGGGGTGAGAGAGAGAAACACTGGGGGAGAGAGAGAGAAAAACTGGGGAGAGAGAGAGATGGAGCGAGAAACATTGTGTGGAGAGAGAGAGAGAGAAACTCAGTCGGGAGTGAGAGAGAGAAACACTGGGGAGGAGAGAGAGAAACACTGGTCTGAGAGAGAGAGAGAGAAACACTGGGGGAGTGCGAGAAACACTTGGGGGAGAGAGAGGAACACTGGGGAGGAGGGCGAGAAACACTGGGGTGAGAGATAGAGAAACACTTGTGGAGAGAGACAAACACTGGGGGGAGAGAGAGAGAAACACTGGGGGGAGAGAGAGAAACACTGGGGGAGAGAGAGAGAGAGAGACACTGGTGGGAGAGAGAGAGAGAAACACTGGGGAGAGAGAGAGAGAAAAACAGTGGGGGGAGAGAGAGAGAGAGAAACAATGGGGGGTGGGAGAGAGAAAAACACTGTGGGGAGAGAGAGAGAGAGCTGAGAGAGAGAAACTCAGTGGGGAGAGAGAGAGAGAGAAACACTGGGGAGGAGAGAGAGAAACACTGCGGGGAGAGAGAGAGAAACACTGGGGAGGAGGGCGAGAAACACTGGGGGGAGAGAGAGAGTATCACTGCTGGAGAGAGACAAACACTGGCGGGAGAGAGAAAGAAACACTGGGGGGAGAGAGAGAAACACTGGGGGAGAGAGAGAGAAAAACACTGGGGGAGAGAGAGAAACACTGGGGGAGAGTGAGAGAAACACTGCGCAGGAGAGAGAGAAGCACTGGGGGGAGAGAGAGAGAAACACTGGGGGAGAGAGAGAGAAAAACTGGGGAGAGAGAGAGAGAGCGAGAAACAATGTGTGGAGAGAGAGAGAGTGATACTCAGCCGGGAGAGAGAGAGAGAAACAATGGGGAGGAGAGAGAGAAACACTGGTCTGAGAGAGAGAGAGAAACATTGGGGGAGAGCGAGAAACACTTGGGGGAGAGAGAGAAACACTGGGGGAGAGCGAGAAACACTTGGGGGAGAGAGAGAAACACTGGGGAGGAGGGCGAGACACACTGGGGTGAGAGTGAGAGAAACACTGGTGGAGAGAGACAAACACTGGGGGGAGAGAGAGAGAAACACTGGGGGGAGAGAGAAACACTGGGGGGGAGAGAGAGAGAAAAACACTGGTGGGAGAGAGAGAGAGAGAAACACTGGGGGGAGAGAGAGAGAAAAACACTGGGGGGAGAGAGAGAGAGAGAAACACTGGGGGAGAGTGATAGAGAAACACTGGGGGGAGAGAGGGAGCTGAGAGAGAGAAACTCAGTGGGGAGAGAGAGAGAGAGAAACACTGGGGAGGAGAGAGAGAAGCACTGGGGGGAGAGAGAGAGAGAGAAACACTGGGGGAGAGAGAGAAACACTGGGGGTTAGAGAGTAACAGAAACACTGGTGGAGAGAGAGAAACACGGGGGGACAGAGAGAGAAACACGGGGGGAGAGAGAGAAACACTGTGGGGAGAGATAGAGAGAAAGACACTGGGGGGAGAGAGAGAGAAACACTGGGGGGAGAGAGAGAGAAACACTGGGGAAGAGAGAGAGAAAAACTGGGGAGAGAGAGAGAGAGAGAGAGAAACATTGTGTGGAGAGAGAGAGAGAGAAACTCAGTCGGGAGAGAGAAAGAGAAACAATGGGGAGGAGAGAGAGAAACACTGGTCTGAGAGAGAGAGAGAAACACTGGGGGAGAGCGGGAAACAATGGGGGGGTGAGAGAGAAACACTGGGGGGAGAGAGAGAGAAACACTGGGGAAGAGAGAGAGAAAAACTGGGGAGAGAGAGAGAAACATTGTGTGGAGAGAGAGAGAGAGAAACTCAGTCGGGAGAGAGAAAGAGAAACAATGGGGAGGAGAGAGAGAAACACTGGTCTGAGAGAGAGAGAGAAACACTGGGGGAGAGCGGGAAACAATGGGGGGGTGAGAGAGAAACACTGGGGAGGAGAGAGAGAAACACATCGGGGGAGAGAGAGAGAAACACTGTTGGAGAGAGACAAACACTGGGGGGAGAGAGAGAGAAAAGCACTGGAGGGAGAGAGAGAGAAAAACACTGGGGGGAGAGAGAGAAATGCTGGGGGACAGACAGAGAAACACTGGGGAGATAGAGAGAGCGAGAAACACTGTGGGGAGAGAGAGAGAGATACACTGGGGGAGAGAGAGAAACACTGGGGGGAGAGAGAGAGAAACATTGGTGGAGAGAGAGAAACACTGGAGAAAGAGAGAGAGAAACACTGGGAGGAGTGAGAGAATCACTAGGGAGATAGAGAGAAACAGTTGGGGAGAGAGAGAAAGACTGGGGTGAGAGGGAAACACTGGGGGGAGAGAGAGAAACAATGGGGAGAGAGAGATAAACACTGGGGAAGAGAGAGTGAAACACTGGCGGGATTGAGAGAGGGATATAGAGAAACAGTGGGGGGAGAAAGAGAGAGAGAGAAACACTGGGGAGAGAGACAGAGAAACACTGGGGGAGGGAGAGAAACACTGGGGAGAGAGGGAGAGAGAGAAACACTGGGGAGGGAGAGAGAGAAACACTGAGGGAGAGAGAGAGAAACACTGTGGGGAGAGAGAGAAACACTGGGGAGAGAGAGGAGCACTGTGGAGAGAGAGAGAGAGAGAAACACTGGGGGAGGAAAGAGAGAGAGAAACACTGTGGGGATGGAGAGAGACAGAGAAACACTGGGGGGAGATAGAGAATCACTGGGGGGAGAGAGAGAGAAACAGTGGGGAGAGACAGAGAGAAACACTGGGGAGAGACAGAGAAACACTGGTGTTAGAGACAGAGAAACACTGGTGGGAGAGAGAGAATAACACTGGGGGGAGAGAGAGATAAACACTGGGGGGAGAGAGAGAGAAAAACTGGGGGGAGAGAGAGAGAAACACTGGTGGGAGAGAGAGAAGAACATTGGGTGGAGAGAGGGTGAAACACTGGTGGGAGAGAGAGAGAGAAATACTGGGGGGGGGGAGAGAGAGAGAAAAACACTGGAGAGAGAGGGAGAGAGAGAAACACTGGGGGGAGAGAGAGAAACACTGGGGAGAGAGAGGAACACTGGGGAGTGACAGAGAGAGAAACACTGTGGGAGGAGAGAGTGAGAGAGAGAGAGAAACAGTATGGGGATGGAGAGAGAGAGAAACACTGAGGGGATAGAGAGAAACACTGGGGGGAGAGTGAGAGAAACACTGCGCAGGAGAGAGAGAAGCACTGGGGGGAGAGAGAGAGAAACACTGGGGGAGAGAGAGAGAAAAACTGGGGAGAGAGAGAGAGAGCGAGAAACAATGTGTGGAGAGAGAGAGAGTGATACTCAGCCGGGAGAGGGAGAGAGAAACAATGGGGAGGAGAGAGAGAAACACTGGTCTGAGAGAGAGAGAGAAACATTGGGGGAGAGCGAGAAACACTTGGGGGAGAGAGAGAAACACTGTGGGAGAGCGAGAAACACTTGGGGGAGAGAGAGAAACACTGGGGAGGAGGGCGAGATACACTGGGGTGAGAGTGAGAGAAACACTGGTGGAGAGAGACAAACACTGGGGGGAGAGAGAGAGAAACACTGGGGGGAGAGAGAAACACTGGGGGGGAGAGAGAGAGAAAAACACTGGTGGGAGAGAGAGAGAGAGAAACACTGGGGGGAGAGAGAGAGAAAAACACTGGGGGGAGAGAGAGAGAGAGAAACACTGGGGGAGAGTGATAGAGAAACACTGGGGGGAGAGAGGGAGCTGAGAGAGAGAAACTCAGTGGGGAGAGAGAGAGAGAGAAACACTGGGGAGGAGAGAGAGAAGCACTGGGGGGAGAGAGAGAGAGAGAAACACTGGGGGAGAGAGAGAAACACTGGGGGTTAGAGAAAGAGAAACACTGCGGAGGAGAGAGAGAAACACTGGGGGAGAGAGTAACAGAAACACTGGTGGAGAGAGAGAAACACGGGGGGACAGAGAGAGAAACACGGGGGGAGAGAGAGAAACACTGTGGGGAGAGATAGAGAGAAAGACACTGGGGGGAGAGAGAGAGAAACACTGGGGGGAGAGAGAGAGAAACACTGGGGAAGAGAGAGAGAAAAACTGGGGAGAGAGAGAGAGAGAGAGAGAAACATTGTGTGGAGAGAGAGAGAGAGAAACTCAGTCGGGAGAGAGAAAGAGAAACAATGGGGAGGAGAGAGAGAAACACTGGTCTGAGAGAGAGAGAGAAACACTGGGGGAGAGCGGGAAACAATGGGGGGGTGAGAGAGAAACACTGGGGAGGAGAGAGAGAAACACATCGGGGGAGAGAGAGAGAAACACTGTTGGAGAGAGACACACTGGGGGGAGAGAGAGAGAAAAGCACTGGAGGGAGAGAGAGAGAAAAACACTGGGGGGAGAGAGAGAAATGCTGGGGGACAGACAGAGAAACACTGGGGAGATAGAGAGAGCGAGAAACACTGTGGGGAGAGAGAGAGAGATACACTGGGGGAGAGAGAGAAACACTGGGGGGAGAGAGAGAGAAACATTGGTGGAGAGAGAGAAACACTGGAGAAAGAGAGAGAGAAACACTGGGAGGAGTGAGAGAATCACTAGGGAGATAGAGAGAAACAGTTGGGGAGAGAGAGAAAGACTGGGATGAGAGGGAAACACTGGGGGGAGAGAGAGAAACAATGGGGAGAGAGAGATAAACACTGGGGAAGAGAGAGTGAAACACTGGCGGGATTGAGAGAGGGATATAGAGAAACAGTGGGGGGAGAAAGAGAGAGAGAGAAACACTGGGGAGAGAGACAGAGAAACACTGGGGGAGGGAGAGAAACACTGGGGAGAGAGGGAGAGAGAGAAACACTGGGGAGGGAGAGAGAGAAACACTGAGGGAGAGAGAGAGAAACACTGTGGGGAGAGAGAGAAACACTGGGGAGAGAGAGGAGCACTGTGGAGAGAGAGAGAGAGAGAAACACTGGGGGAGGAAAGAGAGAGAGAAACACTGTGGGGATGGAGAGAGACAGAGAAACACTGGGGGGAGATAGAGAATCACTGGGGGGAGAGAGAGAGAAACAGTGGGGAGAGACAGAGAGAAACACTGGGGAGAGACAGAGAAACACTGGTGTTAGAGACAGAGAAACACTGGTGGGAGAGAGAGAATAACACTGGGGGGAGAGAGAGATAAACACTGGGGGGAGAGAGAGAGAAAAACTGGGGGGAGAGAGAGAGAAACACTGGTGGGAGAGAGAGAGAAGAACATTGGGTGGAGAGAGGGTGAAACACTGGTGGGAGAGAGAGAGAGAAATACTGGGGGGGGGAGAGAGAGAGAGAAACACTGGAGAGAGAGGGAGAGAGAGAAACACTGGGGGGAGAGAGAGAAACACTGGGGAGAGAGAGGAACACTGGGGAGTGACAGAGAGAGAAACACTGTGGGAGGAGAGAGTGAGAGAGAGAGAGAAACAGTATGGGGATAGAGAGAGAGAGAAACACTGAGGGGATAGAGAGAAACACTGGGGGGAGAGAGGGAGAAAAACTGGGGGGAGAGAGAGAGAAACACTGGGGAGAGACAGAGAAACACTGGTGGGAGAGACAGAGAAACACTGGTGGGAGAGAGAGAATAGCATTGGGGGGAGAGAGAGATAAACACTGGGGGTGAGAGAGAGGGAAACACTGGGGGGAGAGAGAGAGAGAGAAGCACTGGGGGTGAGAGAGAGAGAAACACTTGGGGGAGAGAGAGAGGGAGAGAGATGGTGAAACACTGGGGGGAGAGAGAGAGAGAAATACTGGGGGGGGGAGAGAGAGAGAGAAACACTGGAGAGAGAGGGAGAGAGAGAAACACTGGGGGGAGAGAGAGAAACACTGGGGAGAGAGAGGAACACTGGGGAGTGACAGAGAGAGAAACACTGTGGGAGGAGAGAGTGAGAGAGAGAGAGAAACAGTATGGGGATAGAGAGAGAGAGAAACACTGAGGGGATAGAGAGAAACACTGGGGGGAGAGAGGGAGAAAAACTGGGGGGAGAGAGAGAGAAACACTGGGGAGAGACAGAGAAACACTGGTGGGAGAGACAGAGAAACACTGTTGGGAGAGAGAGAATAGCATTGGGGGGAGAGAGAGATAAACACTGGGGGTGAGAGAGAGGGAAACACTGGGGGGAGAGAGAGAGAGAGAAGCACTGGGGGTGAGAGAGAGAGAAACACTTGGGGGAGAGAGAGAGGGAGAGAGATGGTGAAACACTGGGGGGAGAGAGAGGAACACTGAGGGGAGAGAGAGAGAGAGACACTGGTGGGAGAGAGATGGAAACTGGGGGGAGAGAGAGAGAAACACTGGGAGGAGAGAGAGAAACACTGGGGTGAGAGAGAGAGAGAGACACTGGTGGGAGAGAGATGGACACTGGGGGGAGAGAGAGAGAGAAACACTGGGGGAGAGAGAGAGAAAAACACTGAGGGGAGAGAGAGAGGGAGAGAGAGAGAGAAACACTGGGGGGAGAGAGAGAGAGAGAAATACTGGGGAGAGAGAGGAACACTGTGGTGAGAGAAAGAGAGAGAAACACTGGGGGAGGAAAGAGAGAGAGAGAGAAACACTGTGGGGATGGAGAGAGACAGAGCAACACTGGGGGGAGATAGAGAAACACTGGGGGGAGAGAGAGAGAAACACTGGGGAGAGACAGAGAGAAACACTGTGGAGAGACAGATAAACACTGGTGGGAGAGACAGAGAAACACTGGTGGGAGAGAGAGAGAGAAATACTGGGGGGGGGAGAGAGAGAAACACTGGGGGGAGAGAGAGAAACACTGGGGGAGAGAGAGGAACACTGGGGAGAGAGAGAGAAACACTGTTGGAGGAGAGAGTGAGAGAGAGAGAGAAACAGTGTGGGGATAGAGAGAGGAAGAGAAACACTGGTGGGATAGAGATAAACACTGGGGGGAGAGTGGGAGAAACGCTGGGGGGAGAGAGAGAGACACTGGGGGGAGATAGAGTGACAATGTGGGGAGAGAGAGAGAGAAACACTGCGGGGTGAGAGAGAGGGAAACACTGGGGTGAGACAGAGAAACACTGGTGGGAGAGACAGAGAAACACTGGTGTGAGAGAGAGAATAGCACTGGGGGAGAGAGAGATAAACACTGGGGGGAGGGAGAGAGTAACACTGGGGGGAGAGAGAGAGACACTGGGGGGAGATAGAGTGACAATGGGGGGAGAGAGAGAGAGAAACACTGTGGGGTGAGAGAGAGGGAAACACTGGTGGGAGAGAGGGAGAGAGAGAAACACTGGGGGAGAGAGAGAGAGAAACACTGGGGGGAGAGAGAGAGAGGGAGAGAGAGATAGAAACAGTGGGGGGAGAGAGAGGAACACTGGGGGGAGAGAGAGAGGGAGACACTGGGGGGAGAGAGAGAACCACTGGGGAGAGAGAGTGAAACACTGGGAGTGGAGAGAGAAACAGTGGGGGGAGAGAGAGAAAAACACTGGGGAGGGGATAGAGAAACACTGGGGGGTGGAGAGAGAGATAAACACTGCGGGTAGAGAGAGAAACACTGGGGAGAGAGCGAAACACTGGGGAGAGAGAGAAACACTGGGGAAAGAGACAGAAACACTGGGGGGAGAGAGAGAAACACAGGGGGGAGGAGAGAGAGAAACACTGGGGGGAGAGAGAGAAACACTGGGGGGGGAGAGAGAGAAACACTGGGTCGCGAGAGGGTGAAACACTGGTGGGAGAGAGAGAGAGAGAAACACTGGGGGTGAGAGAGAAACACTGGGGAGAGAGAGAGAGAAACACTGGGGGAGGAAAGAGAGAGAGAGAGAGAGAAACACTGTGGGATTATAGAGAGAGAGAGAGACACTGGGGGGAGATAGAGAAACACTGGGGGGAGAGAGAGAGAAAAACTGGGGGGAGTGAGAGAGAAACAGTGGGGGCAGCGAGACAGAAACACTGGGGAGAGACAGAGAAACACTGGTGGGAGAGACAGAGAAACACTTGTGGGAGAGAGAGAATAACACTGGGGGGAGAGAGAGATAAACACTTGGTGGAGAGAGGGTTAAACACTGGTGGGAGAGAGAGAGAGAAACACTGCGGGGGGAGAGAGAGAAACACTGGGGGAGAGAGAGAGAAATCCGGGGGGTGAGAGAGAAACACCGGAGAGAGAGAGGAACACTGGGGAGAGACAGAGAGAGAAACACTGTGGGAGGAGATAGTGAGAGAGAGAGAGAAACAGCGTGGGTAGAGAGAGAGAGAGAGATAAACACTGGAGGGAGAGAGAGAAACACTGGGGGGAGAGAGAGAGAAACACCGTGGGGAGAGAGAGAAACGCTGGGGGGGGAGAGAGAGCGACACTTGGGGGAGAGAGAGAGGAAAACACTGGGGGGAGAGAGAGAGAGAGAGAGAAACACTGGGGGGAGAGAGAGGAACACTGGGGGGAGAGAGAGAGAGCGACACTGGTGGGAGTGAGAGAGAAACACTGTGGGGAGAGTGATAAACACTGGGGGGGAGAGAGAGAGAGAGAGACACTGGTGGGAGAGAGATGGACACTGGGGGGAGAGAGAGAGGGGGAAACACTGGGGGGAGAGAGAGAGAAAAACACTGGGGGGAGAGAGAGAGAGAGAGAAACACTGGGGGAGAGTGATAGAGAAACACTGGGGGGAGAGAGAGAGCTGAGAGAGAGAAACTCAGTTGGGAGAGAGAGAGAGAGAAACACTGGGGGGGAGAGAGAGAGAGAGAGACACTGGGGGAGAGAGAGAAACACTGGGGGGAGAGAGAGAGAAACACTGGGGGAGAGAGAGAGAGAAAAACACTGGGGGGAGAGAGAGAGAGAGAAACACTGGGTGAGAATGATAGAGAAACACTGGGGGGAGAGAGACAGCTGAGAGAGAGAAACGCAGTGCGGAGAGAGATAGAGAGAAACACTGGGGAGGAGAGAGAGAAACACTGGGGGGAGAGAGAGAGAAAGAGAAACACTGTGGGAGAGAGAGAAACACTGGGGGGAGAGTGAGAGAAACACTGCGCAGGAGAGAGAGAAACACTGGGGGGGAGAGAGAGAAACACTGGGGGAGAGAGAGAGAAAAACTGGGTGAGAGTGATAGAGAAACACTGGGGGGAGAGAGAGAGCTGAGAGAGAGAAACGCAGTGGGGAGAGAGAGAGAGAGAAAAACACTGGGGAGGAGAGAGAGAAATACTGGGGTGGGAGAGAGAGAGAAACACTGGGGGAGAGAGAGAAACACTGGGGGAGAGTAAGAGAAACACTGCGCAGGAGAGAGAGAAACACTGGGGGGTGAGAGAGAGAAACACTGGGGGAGAGAGAGAGAAAAACTGGGGAGAGAGAGAGAGTGAAACTCAGCCGGGAGAGAGAGAGAGAAACACTGGGGAGGAGAGAGAGAAACATTGGTCTGAGAGAGAGAGAAACACTGGGGGAGAGCGAGAAACACTTGTGTGAGAGAGAGAAAGACGGGGGAGGAGGGCGAGAAACACTGGGGTGAGAGAGAGAGAAACACTGGTGGAGAGAGACAAACACTGGTGGGAGATAGAGAGAAACACTGGGGGGAGAGAGAGAAACACTGGGGGAGAGAGAGTTTTAAGATAGCTATGGAGAAGGATAGGTCTGGCCCAAAAGTTAAAATTCTAAATTGGGGAAAGGCCAATTTTGATGGTATTAGACAGGAACTTTCAGAAGTTGATTGGGAGAGTCTGTTGGCAGGCAAAGGGACGTCTGGTAAGTGGGAGGCTTTCAAAAGTGTGTTAACCAGGGTTCAGGGTAAGCACATTCCTTATAAAGTGAAGGGCAAGGCTGGTAGAAGTAGGGAACCTTGGATGACTCGGGAGATTGAGGCACTAGTCAAAAATAAGAAGGAGGCATATGACATGCATAGGCAGCTGGGATCAAGTGGATCCCTTGAAGAGTATAGAGATTGCCGGAGTAGAGTTAAGAGAGAAATCAGGAGGGCAAAATGGGGATATGAGATTGCTTTGGCAGATCAGGCAAAGGTGAATCCAAAGAGCTTCTACAAATACATAAAGGGCAAAAGGGTAACTAGGGAGAGAGTAGGGCCTCTTCAGGATCAACAAGGTCATCTATGTGCGGAACCACAAGAGATGGGTGAGATCCTGAATGAATATTTCACATCGGTATTTACGGTTGAGAAAGGCATGGATGTTAGGGAACTTGGGGAAATAAATAGTGATGTCTTGAGGAGTGTACATATTACAGAGAGGGAGGTGCTGGAAGTCTTAACGCGCATCAAGGTAGATAAATCTCCGGGACCTGATGAAATGTATCCCAGGACGTTATGGGAGGTTAGGGAGGAAATTGCGGGTCCCCTAGCAGAGATATTTGAATCATCCACCGCGACAGGTGAGGTGCCTGAAGATTGGAGGGTAGCAAATGTTTTGCCTTTGTTTAAGAAGGGCGGCAGGGAAAAGCCTGGGAACTACAGACCAGTGAGCCTGACATCTGTAGTGGGTAAGTTGTTAGAGGGTATTCTGAGGGACAGAATCTACAGGCATTTGGAGAGGCAGGGACTAATTAGGAACAGTCAGCATGGTTTTGTGAGAGGAAAATCATGTCTCACGAATTTGATTGAGTTTTTTGAAGGGGTAACCAAGAAGATAGATGAGGGCTGTGCAGTAGACGTGGTCTACATGGACTTCAGCAAAGCATTTGACAAGGTACCGCATGGTAGGTTGTTACATAAGGTTAAATCTCATGGGATCCAAGGTGAGGTAGCCAATTGGATACAAAATTGGCTTGACGACAGAAGACAGAGGGTGGTTGTCGAGGGTTGTTTTTCAAACTGGATGCCTGTGTCCAGCGGTGTGCCTCAGGGATCGGTGCTGGGTCCGCTGTTATTTGTTATTTATATTAATGATTTGGATGAGAATTTAGGAGGCATGGTTAGTAAGTTTGCAGATGACACCAAGATTGGTGGCATTGTGGACAATGAAGAAGGTTATCTAGGATTGCAACGGGATCTTGATAAATTGGGCCAGTGGGCCGATGAATGGCAGATGGAGTTTAATTTAGATAAATGTGAGGTGATGCATTTTGGTAGATCGAATCGGGCCAGGACATACTCCGTTAATGGTAGGGCGTTGGGGAGAGTTATAGAACAAAGAGATCTAGGAGTACAGATTCATAGCTCCTTGAAAGTGGAGTCACAGGTGGATAGGGTGGTGAAGAAGGCATTCAGCATGCTTGGTTTCATTGGTCAGAACATTGAATGCAGGAGTTGGGATGTCTTGTTGAAGTTGTACAGGGCATTGGTGAGGCCACACTTGGAGTACTGTGTACAGTTCTGGTCACCCTATTATAGAAAGGATATTATTAAACTAGAAAGAGTGCAGAAAAGATTTACTAGGATGCTACCGGGACTTGATGGTTTGACTTACAGGGAGAGGTTAGACAGACTGGGACTTTATTCCCTGGAGAGTAGGAGGTTCAGGGGTGATCTTATAGAAGTCTATAAAATAATGAGGGGCATAGATAAGGTCGATAGTCAAAATCTTTTCCCAAAGGTAGGGGAGTCTATAACGAGGGGGCACAGATTTAAGGTGAGAGGGGAGAGATACAAAAGGATCCAGAGGGGCCATTTTTTTCACTCAAAGGGTGGTGAGTGTCTGGAACGAGCTGCCAGAGGCAGTAGTAGAGGCGGGTACAATTTTGTCTTTTAAAAACCATTTGGACAGTTACATGGGGAAGATGGGTATCGAGGGATATGGGCCAAGTGCAGGCAATTGGGACTAGCTTAGTGGTATAAACTGGGCGACATGGACATGTTGGGCCGAAGGGCCTGTTTCCATGTTGTAACTTCTATGATTCTATGAGAACAACACTGGTGGGAGAGAGAGAGAGAGAAACACTGGGGGAGAGTGATAGAGAAACACTGTGGGGAGAGAGAGAGAGCTGAGAGAGAGAAACTCAGTGGGGAGAGAGAGAGAGAGAAACGCTGGGGAGGAGAGAGAGAAACACTGGGGGAGAGAGAGAGCGAGAAACACTGGGGGAGAGAGAGAAAAACACTGGGTAGAGAGAGAGAGAGAGAAAAACTGGGTGAGAGTGATAGAGAAACACTGGGGGGAGAGAGAGAGCTGAGAGAGAGAAACGCAGTGGGGAGAGAGAGAGAGAGAGAGAAACACTGGGGAGGAGAGAGAGAAACACTGGGGGAGAGAGAGAGAGAGAAACACTGGGGGAGAGAGAGAAACACTGGGGGAGAGTAAGAGAAACACTGCGCAGGAGAGAGAGAAACACTGGGGGGTGAGAGAGAGAAACACTGGGGGAGAGAGAGAGAAAAACTGGGGAGAGAGAGAGAGAAAGCGAGAAACATTGTGTGGAGAGAGAGAGAGAGAAACTCAGCCAGGAGAGAGGGGGAGAAACACTGGGGAGGAGAGACAGAAACACTGGTCTGAGAGAGAAAGAGAAACACTGGGGGAGAGCGAGAAACACTTGGGGGAGAGAGAGAAACACTGGGGAGGAGGGCGAGAAACACTGGGGTGAGAGAGAGAGAAACACTGGTGAAGAGAGACAAACACTGGGGGAGAGAGAGAGAAACACTGGGGGGAGAGAGAGAAACACTGGGGGAGAGAGAGAGAGAAAAACACCGGTGGGAGAGAGAGAGAGAGAAACACTGGGGGGAGAGAGAGAGAAAAACACTGGGGGGAGAGAGAGAGAAACACTGGGGGAGAGTGATAGAGAAACACTGGGGGGAGAGCGAGAGCTGAGAGAGAGAAACTCAGTGGGGAGAGAGAGAGAGAGAAACACTGGGGAGGAGAGAGAGAAACACTGGGGAGGAGAGAGAGAGAAACACTGGGGGAGAGAGGGAGAAAAACTGGGGAGAGAGAGAGAGAGCGAGAAACATTGTGTGGAGAGAGAGAGAGTGAAACTCAGCCGGGAGAGAGAGAGAGAAACAATGGGGAGGAGAGAGAGAAACACTGGTCTGAGAGAGAGAGAGAAACATTGGGTGAGAGCGAGAAACACTTGGGGGGGAGAGAGAAACACTGGGGAGGAGGGCGAGACACACTGGGGTGAGAGTGAGAGAAACACTGGTGGAGAGAGACAAACACTGGGGGGAGAGAGAGAGAAACACTGGGGGGAGAGAGAAACACTGGGGGAGAGAGAGAGAGAAAAACAATGGTGGGAGAGAGAGAGAGAGAAACACTGGAGGGAGAGAGAGAGAAACACTGGGGAAGAGAGAGAGAAAAACTGGGGAGAGAGAGAGAGAGAGCGAGAAACATTGTGTGGAGAGAGAGAGAGAGAGAGAAACTCAGTCGGGAGAGAGAAAGAGGAACAATGGGGAGGAGAGAGAGAAACTCTGGTCTGAGAGAGAGAGAGAAACACTGGGGGAGAGCGGGAAACAATGGGGGGTGAGAGAGAAACACTGGGGAGGAGAGAGAGAAACACATCGGGGGAGAGAGAGAGAAACACTGGTGGAGAGAGACAAACACTGGGGGGAGAGAGAGAGAGAAGCACTGTGGGGAGAGAGAGAGAGAGAGATACACTGGGGGAGAGAGAGAAACACTGGGGGGAGAAAGAGAGAAACATTGGTGGAGAGAGAGAAACACTGGAGAAAGAGAGAGAGAAACACTGGGGGGAGTGAGAGAATCACTCGGGAGAGAGAGAGAAACACTGGGGGGGAGAGAGAAACAGTGGGGGGAGATAGAGAGAAACAGTAGGGGAGAGAGAGAAAGACTGGGGTGAGAGGGAAACACTTTGGAGAGAGAGAGAAACAATGGGGAGAGAGAGATAAACACTGGGGAAGAGAGAGTGAAACACTGGCGGGATCGAGAGAGGGATATAGAGAAACAGTGGCGGGAGAAAGAGAGAGAGAGAAACACTGGGGAGAGAGAGAGAGAGACTGGGTGGAGAGAGGGTGAAACACTGGTGGGAGAGAGAGAGAGAAACACTGGGGGGGGAGAGAGAGAAAAACTGGGGAGAGAGAGAGAGAAACACTGGGGGAGAGAGAGAAACACTGGGGAGAGAGGGAGAGAGAGAAACACTGGGGAGGGAGAGAGAGAAACACTGAGGGAGAGAGAGAGAGAAACACTGTGGGGAGAGAGGGAAACACTGGGGAGAGAGAGGAACACTGTGGAGAGAGAGAGAGAGAGAAACACTGGGGGAGGAAAGAGAGAGAGAAACACTGTGGGGATGGAGAGAGACAGAGAAACACTGGGAGGAGATAGAGAAACACTGGGGGGAGAGAGAGAGAAACAGTGGGGAGAGACAGAGAGAAACACTGGGGAGAGACAGAGAAACACTGGTGGGAGAGACAGAGAAACACTGGTGGGAGAGAGAGAATAACACTGGGGGGGAGGGAGAGATAAACACTGGGGGGAGAGAGAGAGAAAAACTGGGGGGAGAGAGAGAGAAACACTGGTGGGAGAGAGAGAGAAGAACATTGGGTGGAGAGAGGGTGAAACACTGGTGGGAGAGAGAGAGAGAAATACTGGGGGGAGGGAGAGAGAGAGAAACACTGGAGAGAGAGGGAGAGAGAGAAACACTGGGGGGAGAGAGAGAAACACTGGGGAGAGAGAGGAACACTGGGGAGTGACAGAGAGAGAAACACTGTGGGAGGAGAGAGTGAGAGAGAGAGAGAAACAGTATGGGGATAGAGAGAGAGAGAAACACTGGGGGGATAGAGAGAAACACTGGGGGTAGAGTGGGAGAAAAACTGGGGGGAGAGAGAGAGAAACATTGGGAGAGACAGAGAAACACTGGTGGGAGAGACAGAGAAACACTGGTGGGAGAGAGAGAATAGCATTGGGGGGAGAGAGAGATAAACACTGGGGGTGAGAGAGAGGGAAACACTGGGGGGAGAGAGAGAAGCACTGGGGGAGAGAGAGAGATAAACACTTGGGGGAGAGAGAGAGGGAGAGAGAGGGTGAAACACTGGGGGGAGAGAGAGGAACACTGGGGGGAGAGAGAGAGAGAGACACTGGTGGGAGAGAGATGGAAACTGGGGGGAGAGAGAGAGAGACACTGGGTGGAGAGAGGGTGAAACACTGGTGGGAGAGAGAGAGAAACACTGCGGGGGGGAGAGAGAAACACTGGGGAATAGACAGGCGTTTCTGCGGCCGCAACCGAGACTCCAGGATGGTGTGTTGCCTCCCTGGTGCAAGGATCAAGGATGTCTCGGAGCGGCTACAGAACATTTTGGAGGGGGAGGGCGAACAGCCAGCTGTCGTGGTGCACATAGGCACCAACGATATCGGTAAAAAAGGGGATGAGGTCCTAAAAGCAGAATATAGGGAGTTAGGAGGTAAATTAAAAAATAGGACATCAAAGGTAGTAATTTCAGGATTGCTGCCAGTGCCACGTGCTAGTCAGAGTAGAAATAGGAGGATATTTCAAATGAATACGTGGCTAGAGGAATGGTGCAAGGGGGAGGGATTCAAATTCCTGGGACACTGGAAACGGTTCTGGGGGAGGTGGGACCAGTACAAACCGGATGGTCTGCACCTGGGCAGGGCCGGGACCGCTGTCCTAGGAGGAGTGTTTGCTAGTGCTGTTGGGGAGGGTTTAAACTAAAGTGGCAGGGGGTTGGGAACCTGAGCAGGGAGAGAGAGGAAAGCGTAACAGGAAGGGACAGAAGGTATGGAGTAATAGGTAAAGTGTTAAAAAAGGAAAAAGCAGGAACTAAGCGTCACAAAACAGATTTGAAAGTTCTTTATCTGAATGCACGTAGCATTCGTAATAAAATGGACGAGTTAACGGCACAAATAACTACGTATGGGTATGATCTTGTGGCCATTACAGAAACATGGCTGCAGGGTGACAACGACTGGGAATTAAATATGCCAGGGTATTTAACAATCAGGAAGGACAGGCAGGAAGGAAGGGGAGGTGGGGTGGCTATGTTAATAAAGGAAGGAATCACTGTAATACAGAGAAATGATATTGGGACAAAGCATCAAGATAATGAAACAGTTTGGGTGGAGATCAGGAATAATAAGGGAAAAAAAAACATTAGTGGGCGTAGTATATAGGCCTCCTAATAGTTGCAACTCTGCTGGAAGAAGTATTAATCAGGAGATAGTCGGGGCATGTAATAAGGGAACAGCCATAATTATGGGGGATTTTAATTATCATATTAACTGGACAAATCAAATTGGGCAGAGCAGCCTTGAGGACGAGTTCATTGAGTGCATCAGGGATGGATTTCTTGAGCAGTATGTAACTGATCCTACAAGGGGGCAGGCAACCTTGGACCTGGTCCTGTGTAATGAGTCAGGATTAATTAATAATGTCCTAGTTAAGGATCCCCTTGGAACGAGCGACCACAACATGGTTGAATTCCATATCCAATTAGAGGGTGAGAAGGTTGATTCTCAAACAAGCGTACTGAGCTTGAATAAAGGAGACTATGATGGTATGAGAGCGGAATTGATTAAAGTGGACTGGGAAAATAGATTAAAGGGTAAGACGGTACATGAGCAGTGGTGTTCATTTAGGGAGTTATTTTACAACTTTCAAAATAAATATATTCCACTGAGGAAAAAAGGGTGTAAAAGAAATGACAGCCATCCGTGGCTAAGTAAAGAAATCAAGGATAGTATCCGACTAAAAACAAGGACCTATAAGGTAGCCAAACTTAGTGGGAGGATAGAAGATTGGGAATTCTTCAAAAGACAGCAAAAAGTAACTAAAGGATTGATTAAGAAAGGGAAGTTAGATTATGAAAAGAAATTAGCAAAAAATATAAAAACAGATAGCAAGAGTTTCTATCGTTATATAAAAAGAAAAAGGGTGGCTAAGGCAAACATAGGTCCCTTAGAGGATGAGACCGGGAAATTAATGGTGGGAAACATGGAGATGGCAAAAATGCTGAACAAATATTTTGTTTCAGTCTTTACAGTAGAGGACACTAAGAATATCCCAACACTGGACAAACAGGGGACTCTCAGGGGGGAGGAGCTAAATACGATTAAAATCACTCAGGAGATGGTACTCAGTAAAATAATGGGACTCAAGGCGGATAAATCCCCTGGACCTGATGGCTTCCATCCGAGGGTCTTGAGGGAAGTGGCAGTAGGGATTGTGGATGCTTTGGTGATAGTTTTCCAAAATTCCCTGGACTCAGGAGAGGTCCCGGCAGATTGGAAAACTGCTAATGTAACACCGTTATTTAAAAAGGGTAGTAGGCAGAAGGCTGGAAATTATAGGCCAGTTAGCTTAACATCTGTGGTGGGTAAAATTTTGGAGTCTATTATTAAGGAGACAGTAACGGAACATTTAGATAAGCAGAATTTAATAGGACAAAGTCAGCATGGCTTCATGAAGGGGAAGTCATGTCTGACAAATTTGCTTGAGTTCTTCGAGGATATAACGTACAGGGTGGATAAAGGGGAACCAGTGGACGTAGTGTATTTAGACTTCCAGAAGGCATTCGACAAGGTGCCACATAAAAGATTATTACTTAAGATAAAAAATCACGGGATTGGGGGTAATATTCTGGCATGGGTGGAGGATTGGTTATCGAACAGGAAGCAGAGAGTTGGGATAAATGGTTCATTTTCGGACTGGCAACCAGTAACCAGTGGTGTTCCACAGGGGTCGGTGCTGGGTCCCCAACTCTTTACAATCTATATTAACGATTTGGAGGAGGGCACCGAGTGCAACATATCAAAATTTGCAGATGATACAAAGATGGGAGGGAAAGTAGAGAGTGAGGAGGACATAAAAAACCTGCAAGGGGATATAGACAGGCTGGGTGAGTGGGCGGAGATTTGGCAGATGCAATATAATATTGGAAAATGTGAGGTTATGCACTTTGGCAGGAAAAATCAGAGAGCAAGTTATTTTCTTAATGGCGAGAGACTGGAAAGTACTGCAGTACAAAGGGATCTGGGGGTCCTAGTGCAAGAAAATCAAAAAGTTGGTATGCAGGTGCAGAAGGTGATCAAGAAAGCCAACGGAATGTTGGCTTTTATTGCTAGGGGGATAGAATATAAAAACAAGGAGGTATTGCTGCAGTTATATAAGGTATTGGTGAGACCGCACCTGGAATACTGCATACAGTTTTGGTCTCCATACTTAAGAAAAGACATACTTGCTCTCGAGGCAGTACAAAGAAGGTTCACTCGGTTAATCCCGGGGATGAGGGGGCGGACATATGAGGAGAGGTTGAGTAGATTGGGACTCTACTCATTGGAGTTCAGAAGAATGAGAGGCGATCTTATTGAAACATATAAGATTGTGAAGGGTCTTGATCGGGTGGATGCAGTAAGGATGTTCCCAAAGATGGGTGAAACTAGAACTAGGGGGCATAATCTTAGAATAAGGGGCTGCTCTTTCAAAACTGAGATGAGGAGAAACTTCTTCACTCAGAGGGTGGTCGGTCTGTGGAATTTGCTGCCCCAGGAAGCTGTGGAAGCTACATCATTAGATAAATTTAAAACAGAAATAGACAGTTTCCTAGAAGTAAAGGGAATTAGGGGTTATGGGGAGCGGGCAGGAAATTGGACATGAAGCTGAGTTCGGATCGGTCAATGCCCTGTGGGTGGCGGAGAGGGCCCAGGGGCTATGTGGCCGGGTCCTGCTCCGACTTCTTGTGTTCTTTAGATTTGTGGTTGGGATCAGATCAGCCATGATCTTATTGAATGGCGGAGCAGGCTCGAGGGGCCGATTGGCCTACTCCTGCTCCAATTTCTTATGTTCTTATGTTCTTATGTTTCTCTCTCTCCCTCTCTCCCACAAGTGTTTCCCTCTCTCTCACCCCACAGTGTTTCTCTCTCTCTCTCCCCCCATTGTCACTCTATCTCCCCCAGTGTCTCTCTCTCTCCCCCCAGTGTTTCTCTCTCTCTCCCCCCAGTGTTCATCTCTCTCTCCCCCAGTGATATTCTCTCTCTCACACCAGTGTTTCTCTGTCTCTCCCACCAGTTTTTCTCTGTCTCACCCCAGTGTTCCTCTCTCTCTCTCCCCCAGTGTTTCTCTCTCTCCCTCTCTCCCACCAGTGTTTCCCTCTCTCTCACCCCACAGTGTTTCTCTCTCTCTCTCCCCCCATTGTCACTCTATCTCCCCCCAGTGTCTCTCTCTCTCCCCCCAGTGTCTCTCCCACTCTCCCCCCAGTGTTTATCTCTATCCCACCAGTGTTTCTCTCCCTCTCTCTATCCCCACACTGTTTCTCTCTCTCTCTCACTCTCTCCTCCAACAGTGTTTCTCTCTCTCTCTCTCCCCAGTGTTCCTCTCTCTCCCCCAGTGTTTCTCTCTCTCCCCCCAGTGTTTCTCTCTCTCCCTCTCTCTCCAGTGTTTCTCTCTCTCCCCCCCCCAGTATTTCTCTCTCTCTCTCCCACCAGTGTTTCACCCTCTCTCCACCCAGTGTTTCTCTCTCTCTCTCCCCCCAGTGTTTCTCTCTCTCTCCCCTCAGTTTTTCTCTCTCTCTCCCCCCAGTGTTTATCTCCCTCTCCCCCCAGTGTTATTCTCTCTCTCCCACCAGTGTTTCTCTGTCTCTCCCACCAGTGTTTCTCTGTCTCTCCACAGTGTTTCTCTCTGTCTCTCCCCAGTGTTTCTCTCTCTCTCCCCCCAGTGTTTCTCCACTTCCCCCCAGTGTTTCTCTGTCTCTCTCCATCCCCACAGTGTTTCTCTCTCTCTCTCTTTCCTCCCCCAGTGTTTCTCTCTCTCTTTCTCTCTCCACAGTGTTCCTCTCTCTCCCCAGTGTTTCTCTCTCCCCCCAGTGTTTCTCTCTCTCTCTCCCCAGTGTTTCTCTCATCCCCCCCGCAGTGTTTCTCTCTCTCTCTCCCACCAGTCTTTCACCCTCTCTCCACCCAGTGTCTCTCTCTCTCTCTCCACCCAGTGTCTCTCTCTCTCTCCCCCCAGTGTTTCTCTCTCTCTCTCCCTCTCTCTCTCACCCCAGTGTTTCTCGCTCTCCCCCCAGTGTTTCTCTCTCTCTCCCCCCAGTTTCCATCTCTCTCCCACCAATGTCTCTCTCTCTCTCTCCCCCCAGTGTTCCTCTCTCTCCCCCCAGTGTTTCACCCTCTCTCTCCCTCTCTCTCTCCCCCAAGTGTGTCTCTCTCTCTCTCCCCCAGTGCTTCTCTCTCTCTCTCTCCCCCAGTGTTTCCCTCTCTCTCACCCCCAGTGTTTATCTCTCTCTCCCCCCAATGCTATTCTCTCTCTCCCACCAGTGTTTCTCTGTCTCTCCCACCAGTGTTTCTCTGTCTCTCCCCAGTGTTTCTCTCTCTCTCCCCCCAGTTTTTCTCCCACTCTCCCCCCAGTGTTTCTCTCTATCCCCCCAGTGTTTCTCTCTCTCTCTATCCCCATACTGTTTCTCTCTCTCTCTCACTCTCTCCTCCCACAGTGTTTCTCTCTCTGTCACTCCCCAGTGTTCCTCTCTCTCCCCAGTGTTTCTCTCTCCCCCCAGTGTTTCTCTCTCTCCCTCTCTCTCCAGTGTTTCTCTCTCTCACCCCCCCCCCAGTATTTCTCTCTCTCTCTCCCACCAGTGTTTCACCCTCTCTCCACCCAATGTTCTTCTCTCTCTCTCCCACCAGTGTTTCTCTCTCTCTCCCCCCAGTTTTTCTCTCTCTCTCCCCCCAGTGTTTATCTCTCCCTCCCCCCCCAGTGTTATTCTCTCTCTCCCACCAGTGTTTCTCTGTCTCTCCCACCAGTGTTTCTCTGTCTCTCCCCAGTGTTTCTCTCTGTCTCTCCCCACTGTTTCTCTCTCTCTCCCCCCAGTGTTTCTCTATCTCCTCCCAGTGTTTCTCTGTCTCTCTCCATCCCCACAGTGTTTCTCTCTCTCTTTCCTCCCCCAGTGTTTCTCTCTCTCTCTCTCTCCACAGTGTTCCTCTCTCTCCCCAGTGTTTCTCTCCCTCCCCACAGTGTTTCTCTCTCTCCCTCCCCAGTGTTTCTCTCTCTCTCTCTCCCCCCAGTGTTCCTCTCTCTCCCCCCAGTGTTTCACCCTCTCTCTCCCTCTCTCTCTCCCCCAAGTGTTTCTCTCTCTCTCTCCCCCAGTGCTTCTCTCTCTCTCTCTCCCCCAGTGTTTCCCTCTCTCTCACCCCCAGTGTTTATCTCTCTCTCCCCCCAATGCTATTCTCTCTCTCCCACCAGTGTTTCTCTGTCTCTCCCACCAGTGTTTCTCTGTCTCTCCCACCAGTGTTTCTCTGTCTCTCCCCAGTGTTTCTCTCTCTCTCCCCCCAGTTTTTCTCCCACTCTCCCCCCAGTGTTTCTCTCTATCCCCCCAGTGTTTATCTCTCTCTCTATCCCCATACTGTTTCTCTCTCTCTCTCACTCTCTCCTCCCACAGTGTTTCTCTCTCTGTCACTCCCCAGTGTTCCTCTCTCTCCCCAGTGTTTCTCTCTCCCCCCAGTGTTTCTCTCTCTCCCTCTCTCTCCAGTGTTTCTCTCTCTCACCCCCCCCCCCCAGTATTTCTCTCTCTCTCTCCCACCAGTGTTTCACCCTCTCTCCACCCAATGTTCTTCTCTCTCTCTCCCACCAGTGTTTCTCTCTCTCTCCCCCCAGTTTTTCTCTCTCTCTCCCCCCAGTGTTTATCTCTCCCTCCCCCCCCCAGTGTTATTCTCTCTCTCCCACCAGTGTTTCTCTGTCTCTCCCACCAGTGTTTCTCTGTCTCTCCCCAGTGTTTCTCTCTGTCTCTCCCCACTGTTTCTCTCTCTCTCCCCCCAGTGTTTCTCTATCTCCTCCCAGTGTTTCTCTGTCTCTCTCCATCCCCACAGTGTTTCTCTCTCTCTTTCCTCCCCCAGTGTTTCTCTCTCTCTCTCTCTCCACAGTGTTCCTCTCTCTCCCCAGTGTTTCTCTCCCTCCCCACAGTGTTTCTCTCTCTCCCTCCCCAGTGTTTCTCTCTCTCTCTCTCCCCCCAGTGTTCCTCTCTCTCCCCCCAGTGTTTCACCCTCTCTCTCCCTCTCTCTCTCCCCCAAGTGTTTCTCTCTCTCTCTCCCCCAGTGCTTCTCTCTCTCTCTCTCCCCCAGTGTTTCCCTCTCTCTCACCCCCAGTGTTTATCTCTCTCTCCCCCCAATGCTATTCTCTCTCTCCCACCAGTGTTTCTCTGTCTCTCCCACCAGTGTTTCTCTGTCTCTCCCACCAGTGTTTCTCTGTCTCTCCCCAGTGTTTCTCTCTCTCTCCCCCCAGTTTTTCTCCCACTCTCCCCCCAGTGATTCTCTCTATCCCCCCAGTGTTTCCCTCTCTCTCGATCCCCATACTGTTTCTCTCTCTCTCTCACTCTCTCCTCCCACAGTGTTTCTCTCTCTGTCACTCCCCAGTGTTCCTCTCTCTCCCCAGTGTTTCTCTCTCTCCCCCCAGTGTTTCTCTCCCTCCCTCTCTCTCCAGTGTTTCTCTCTCTCTCCCCCCCCCCCAGTATTTCTCTCTCTCTCTCCCACCAGTGTTTCACCCTCTCTCCACCCAATGTTCTTCTCTCTCTCTCCCACCAGTGTTTCTCTCTCTCTCCCCCCAGTTTTTCTCTCTCTCTCTCCCCAGTGTTTATCTCTCCCTCCCCCCCCCAGTGTTATTCTCTCTCTCCCACCAGTGTTTCTCTGTCTCTCCCACCAGTGTTTCTCTGTCTCTCCCCAGTGTTTCTCTCTGTCTCTCCCCACTGTTTCTCTCTCTCTCCCCCCAGTGTTTCTCTATCTCCTCCCAGTGTTTCTCTGTCTCTCTCCATCCCCACAGTGTTTCTCTCTCTCTTTCCTCCCCCAGTGTTTCTCTCTCTCTCTCTCTCCACAGTGTTCCTCTCTCTCCCCAGTGTTTCTCTCCCTCCCCACAGTGTTTCTCTCTCTCCCTCCCCAGTGTTTCTCTCTCTCCCTCTCTCCCCAGTGTTTCTCTCTCTCCCCCAGTGTTTCTCTCTCTCTCTCCCCAGTTTTTCTCTGTCTCCCCCCCCCCCAGTGTTTCTCTCTCTCTCTCCCACCAGTGTTTCACCCTCTCTCCACCCAGTGTCTCTCTCTCTCTCCCCAGTGTTTCTCTCTCTCTCTTTCTCCCGCCACTGTTTCTCTATATCCCTCTCTCCATCCCGCCAGTGTTTCACTCTCTCTTCCCCAGTGTTTATCTCTCTCTCCCCATTGTTTCTCTCTCTCTCCCCAGTGTTTCCCTCTCACCCCAGTCTTTCTCTCTCTCCCCTACTGTTTCTCTCTATCTCCCCCCACTTTTTCTCTCTCCCCCCCAGTGTTTCTCTCTCTCTCTCCCGAGTGATTCTCTCACTCCCCCCAGTGTTTCTCTCTCTCTTTCTCCAGTGTTTCTCTCTCTCCACCAATGTTTCTCTCTCTCTCCCCCCAGTGTTTGTCTCTCTCCACCAGTGTTTCTCTCTCTCTCCCCCGATGTGTTTCTCTCTCTCCTCCCCAGTGTTTCTCTCTCACCCCCCATTGTTTCCCGCTCTCCCCCAGTGTTTCTCTCTCTCTCTCAGACCAGAGTTTCTCTCTCTCCTCCCCATTGTTTCTCTTTCTCTCTCCCGACTGAGTTTCTCTCTCTCTCTCTCTCTCTCTCTCTCCACACAATGTTTCTCGCTCTCTCTCTCTCTCTCCCCAGTTTTTCTCTCTCTCTTCCCCAGTGTTTCTCTCTCTCTCCCTCCAGTGTTTCTCTCTCTCTCCCCCATTGTTTCTCTCTCTCTCTCTCCCCCAGTGCTTCTCTCTCTCCTCCCCAGTGTTTCTCTCTCTCTCTCTCCCCACTGATTTTCTCTCTCTCAGCTCCCTCTCTCCCCCCAGTGTTTCTCTATCACTCTCCCCCAGTGTTTCTCTCTCTCTCTCTCCCCCCAGTGTTTTTCTCTCTCTCTCCCCCCAGTGTTTCTCTCTCTCTCTCTCCCACCAGTGTTTTTCTCTCTCTCTCTCCCCCAGTGTTTCTCTCTCCCCCCAGTGTTTCTCTCTCTCTCCCCCCAGTGTTTGTCTCTCTCCACCAGTGTTTCTCTCACTCTCACCCCAGTGTGTCTCGCCCTCCTCCCCAGTGTTTCTCTCTCCCCCCCAAGTGTTTCTCGCTCTCCCCCAATGTTTCTCTCTCTCTCTCAGACCAGTGTTTCTCTCTCTCCTCCCCATTGTTTCTCTCTCTCTCTCCCGGCTGAGTTTCACTCTCTCTCTCTCCACACAATGTTTCTCGCTCTCTCTCTCTCTCCCCAGTTTTTCTCTCTCTCTCCCCCAGTGTTTCTCTCTCTCTCCACCCCAGTGTTTGTCTCTCTCCTCCCCAGTGTTTCTCTCTCTCTCTCTCCCCACT
The DNA here is from genome assembly GCF_035084215.1 of Heptranchias perlo. Taxonomy (NCBI): domain Eukaryota; kingdom Metazoa; phylum Chordata; class Chondrichthyes; order Hexanchiformes; family Hexanchidae; genus Heptranchias; species Heptranchias perlo. Next base: position 529,009 of record NW_027139226.1, on the reverse strand, counting down.
GAGTTTCTCTCTCTCAGCTCTCGCTCTCCCCCCAGTGTTTCACTATCACTCTCCCCCAGTGTTTCTCTCTCTCTCCCCCCAGTGTTTTTCTCTCTCTCTCCCCCCAGTGTTTCTCTCTCTCTCTCTCCCACCGGTGTTTTTCTCTCTCTCTCTCCCCCAGTGTTTCTCTCTCTCCCCCCAGTGTTTCTCTCTCTCTCCCCCAGTGTTTGTCTCTCTTCACCAGTGTTTCTCTCTCTCTCACCCCAGTGTTTCTCGCCCTCCTCCCCAGTGTTTCTCTCTCTCCCCCAAGTGTTTCTCGCTCTCCCCCAGTGTTTCTCTTTCTCACTCAGACCAGTGTTTCTGTCTCTCCTCCCCAGTGTTTCTCCCTCTCTCTCCTGGCTGAGTTTCTCTCTCTCTCTCTCTCCACACAATGTTTCTCGCTTTCTCTCTCTCTCTCCCCAGTTTTTCTCTCTCTCTCCCCCAGTGTTTCTCTCTCTCACCCCCCAGTGTTTCTCGCTCTCCTGCGCAGTGTTTCTCATACTCTCCCCCAGTGTTTCTCTCTCTCCCCCAGTGTTTCTCTCTCTCTCTCTCCCCCAGTGTTTCTCTCTCTCCTCCCCAGTGTTTTTCTCTCTCTCTCTCTCCCCACTGCGTTTCTCTCTCTCAGCTCTCTCTCTCCCCCCAGTGTTTCTCTATCACTCTCACCCCGTTTTTCTCTCTCTCTCTCTCCCCCCAGTGTTTTTCTCTCTCACCCCCAGTGTTTCTCGCTCTTTCTCTCCCCCAGTGTTTCCCTCTCTCCTCCCCAGTGTTTCTCTCTCTCTCTCTCCCACCAGTGTTGTTCTCTCTCTCTCTCCCGCAGTGTTTCTCTCTCTCCCCCCAGTGTTTCTCTCTATCTCCCCCCAGTGTTTGTCTCTCTCCACCAGTGTTTCTCTCTCTCTCACCCCAGTGTTTCTCGCCCTCCTCCCCCGTGTTTCTCTCTCTCACACAAGTGTTTCTCGCTCTCCCCCAGTGTTTCTCTCTCTCTCAGACCAATGTTTCTCTCTCTCCTCCCCAGTGTTTCTCTCTCTCTCTCCCGGCTGAGTTTCACTCTCTCTCTCTCCCCAGTTTTTCTCTCTCTCTCCCCCAGTGTTTCTCTCTCTCACCCCCCAGTGTTTTTCTCTCTCATGCGCAGTGTTTCTCTTACTCTCCCCCAGTGTTTCTCTCTCTCCCCCAGTGTTTCTTTCTCTCTCCCACCCCAGTATTTCTCTCTCTCCTCCCCAGTGTTTTTCTCTCTCTCTCTCTCCCCACTGCGTTTCTCTCTCTCAGCTCTCTCTCTCCCCCCAGTGTTTCTCTATCACTCTCACCCAGTTTTTCTCTCTCTCTCTCTCTCCCCAGTGTTTTTCTCTCTCTCCCCCAGTGTTTCTCGCTCGCTCTCTCTCTCCCCAGTTTTTCTCTCTCTCTCCCCCAGTGTTTCTCTCTCTCTCCCCCCAGTGTTTCTCTCTCTCCTGCGCAGTGTTTCTCTCACTCTCCCCCCAGTGTTTCTCTCTCTCCCACAGTGTTTCTCTTTCTCTCTCTCTCCCCCCAGTGTTTCTCTCTCTCCTCCCCAGTGTTTCTCTCTATCTCTCTCCGCACTGCGTTTCTCTCTCTCAGCTGTCTCTCTCCCCCCAGTGTTACTCTATCATTCTCACCCAGTGTTTCTCTCTCTCTCTCTCCCCCCAGTGTTTTTCTCTCTCTCTCTCCCCCAGTGTTTCTCTCTCTCTCCCCCCAGTGTTTCTCTCTCTCCCCCAGTGTCTCTCTCTCTCTCTCTCCCCCCAGTGTTTCTCTCTCTCTCTCTCCCCACTGAGTTTCTCTCTCTCAGCTCTCTCTCTCCCCCCAGTGTTTCTCTATCACTCTCCCCCAGTGTTTCTCTCTCTCTCTCTCTCCCCCCAGTGTTTTTCTCTCTCTTTCCCCCCAGTGTTTCCCCCTCTCTCTCTCCCCCCAGTGTCCATCTCTCTCCCACCAGTGTCTCTCTCTCTCTCTCCCCCCCCAGTGTTTATCACTCTCCCCACAGTGTTTCTCTCTCACTCCCACCAGTGTCGCTCTCTCTCTCTCCCCCCAGTGTTCCTCTCTCTCCCCCAGTGTTTTTCTCTCTCTCTCTCTCCCCCCAGTGTTTTCCTCTCTCTCTCCCCCCAGTGTCGCTCTCTCTCTCCCCCCAGCGTTTCTCTCTCTCCCCACGGTGTTTCTCTCTCTCTCCCCCCAGTGTTTCTCTCTCTCCCTCCAGTGTTTATCTCTCTCTCTCTCTACCCACGCTGTTTCTCTCTCTCTCTCACTATCTCCTCCCACAGTGTTTCTCTCTCTGTCTCTCCCCAGTGTTCCTCTCTCTCTCCGGTGTTTCTCTCTCACCCCCCGGATTTCTCTCTCTCTCCCCCAGTGTTTCTCTCTCTCCCCCCGCAGTGTTTCTCTCTCTCTCTCCCACCAGTGTTTAACCCTCTCTCCACCAAGTGTTTATCTCTCTCTCCCCCCAGTGTTATTCTCTCTCTCCCACAAGTGTTTCTCTGTCTCTCCCACCAGTGTTTCTCTGTCTCTCCCCAGTGTTTCTGTCTCGCTGCCCCCACTGTTTCTCTCTCACTCCCCCCAGTTTTTCTCTCTCTCCCCCCCCAGTGTTTCTCTCTCTCCTCTCTCTCCCCCCAGTGTTTTTCTCTCTCTTTCCCCCCAGTGTTTCCCCCTCTCTCTCTCCCCCCAGTGTCCATCTCTCTCCCACCAGTGTCTCTCTCTCTCTCTCCCCCCCCAGTGTTTATCACTCTCCCCACAGTGTTTCTCTCTCACTCCCACCAGTGTCGCTCTCTCTCTCTCCCCCCAGTGTTCCTCTCTCTCCCCCAGTGTTTTTCTCTCTCTCTCTCTCCCCCGTGTTTTCCTCTCTCTCTCCCCCCAGTGTCGCTCTCTCTCTCCCCCCAGCGTTTCTCTCTCTCCCCACGGTGTTTCTCTCTCTCTCCCCCCAGTGTTTCTCTCTCTCCCTCCAGTGTTTATCTCTCTCTCTCTCTACCCACGCTGTTTCTCTCTCTCTCTCACTATCTCCTCCCACAGTGTTTCTCTCTCTGTCTCTCCCCAGTGTTCCTCTCTCTCTCCGGTGTTTCTCTCTCACCCCCCGGATTTCTCTCTCTCTCCCCAGTGTTTCTCTCTCTCCCCCCGCAGTGTTTCTCTCTCTCTCTCCCACCAGTGTTCAACCCTCTCTCCACCAAGTGTTTATCTCTCTCTCCCCCCAGTGTTATTCTCTCTCTCCCACAAGTGTTTCTCTGTCTCTCCCACCAGTGTTTCTCTGTCTCTCCCCAGTGTTTCTGTCTCGCTGCCCCCACTGTTTCTCTCTCACTCCCCCCAGTTTTTCTCTCTCTCCCCCCCCAGTGTTTCTCTCTCTCCCCCCAGTGTTTCTCTCTCTCCTCCCCCCTGTGTTTCTCTCTCTCCACCCAGTGTTTCTGTCTCTCTCCCCAGTGTTTCTGTCTCTCCCCAGTGTTTCGCTCTCTCCCCAGTGTTTCTCTCTCTACCCGCAGTGTTTCTCTGTCTCTCTCCCACCAGTGTTTCACCCTCTCGCGACCCAGTGTTTCTCTCTCTCCCCCCCCCAGTGTTTCTCTCTCTCCTCCCCGCTGTGTTTCTCTCTCTCACCTCAGTGTTTCTGTCTCTCTCCCCAGTGTTTCTCTCTCTCCCTAGTGTTTCGCTCTCTCCCTAGTGTTTCTCTCTCTACCCGCAGTGTTTATCTCTCTCTCCACCCCCCAGTGTTTCTCTATCCCCTCCCCAGTGTTTCTCTCTCTCTCCCCCCACTGTTTCTCTCTCCACCCCCAGTGTTTCACTCTCTCTCCCCAGTGGTTCTCTCTCTCCCCCCAGTGTCTCCCTCTCTCTCTTCCCCAGTGTTCCTCTCTCTCCCCCCACTGTTTCTATCTCTCTCTCCCTCTCTCTCTCCCCCCAGTGTTTCTCTCTCTCTCTCCCCCAGTGTTTCTCTCTCTCCCTCTCTCCCACCAGTGTTTCCCTCTCTCTCACCCCACAGTGTTTCTCTCTCTCTCCCCCCATTGTCACTCTATCTCCCCCCAGTGTCTCTCTCTCTCCCCCCAGTGTTACTCTCTCCCTCCCCCCAGTGTTTATCTCTCTCTCCCCCAGTGCTATTCTCTCTCTCACACCAGTGTTTCTCTGTCTCTCCCACCAGTGTTTCTCTGTCTCACCCCAGTGTTCCTCTCTCTCTCTCCCCCAGTGTTTCTCTCTCTCCCTCTCTCCCACCAGTGTTTCCCTCTCTCTCACCCCACAGTGTTTCTCTCTCTCTCCCCCCATTGTCACTCTATCTCCCCCCAGTGTCTCTCTCTCTCCCCCCAGCGTTTCTCCCACTCTCCCCCCAGTGTTTATCTCTATCCCACCAGTGTTTCTCTTCCTCTCTCTATCCCCACACTGTTTCTCTCTCTCTCCCACTCTCTCCTCCAACAGTGTTTCTCTCTCTCTCTCTCCCCAGTGTTCCTCTCTCTCCCCCAGTGTTTCTCTCTCTCCCCCCAGTGTTTCTCTCTCCCCCCCCCCAGTATTTCTCTCTCTCTCTCCCACCAGTGTTTCACCCTCTCTCCACCCAGTCTTTCTCTCTCTCTCTCCCCCCAGTGTTTCTCTCTCTCTCCCCCCAGTTTTTCTCTCTCTCTCCCCCCAGTGTTTATCTCCCTCTCCTCCCAGTGTTATTCTCTCTCTCCCACCAGTGTTTCTCTGTCTCTCCCACCAGTGTTTCTCTGTCTCTCCCCAGTGTTTCTCTCTGTCTCTCCCCAGTGTTTCTCTCTCTCTCCCCCCAGTGTTTCTCTATCTCCCCCCAGTGTTGCTCTGTCTCTCTCCATCCTCACAGTGTTTCTCTCTCTCTCTCTTTCCTCCCCCAGTGTTTCTCTCTCTTTCTCTCTCCACAGTGTTCCTCTCTCTCCCCAGTATTTCTCTCTCTCTCTCTCCCCCCAGTGTTTCTCTCTCTCTCTCCCTCTCTCTCTCCCCTCAGTGTTTTTCTCTCTCTCTCCCCCAGTGTTTCTCTCTCTCTCTCCCCCCAGTGTCCATCTCTCTCCCACCAGTGTCTCTCTCTCTCTCTCACCCCAGTGTTTCTCTCTCTCCTCCCAGTGTTTCTCTCTCTCTCCCCCCAGTTTCCATCTCTCTCCCACCAGTGTCTCTCTCTCTCTCTCTCCCCTCAGTGTTCCTCTCTCTCCCCCCAGTGTTTCACCATCTCTCTCCATCTCTCTCTCCCCCAAGTGTTTCTCTCTCTCTCACCCCCAGTGCTTCTCTCTCTCTCTCCCCCCAGTGTTTCCCTCTCTCTCACCCCCAATGTTTATCTCTCTCTCCCCCAATGCTATTCTCTCTCTCCCACCAGTGTTTCTCTGTCTCTCCCACCAGTGTTTCTCTGTCTCTCCCCAGTGTTTCTCTCTCTCTCCCCCCAGTTTTTCTCCCTCTCTCCCCCCAGTGTTTCTCTCTATCCCCCCAGTGTTTCTCTCTCTCTATCCCCATACTGTTTCTCTCTCTCTCTCACTCTCTCCTCCCACAGTGTTTCTCTCTCTGTCACTCCCCAGTGTTCCTCTCTCTCCCCAGTGTTTCTCTCTCTCCCCCCAGTGTTTCTCACTCTCCCTCTCTGTCCAGTGTTTTTCTCTCTCTCCCCCCCCCCAGTATTTCTCTCTCTCTCTCCCACCAGTGTTTCACCCTCTCTCCACCCAATGTTCTTCTCTCTCTCTCCCACCAGTGTTTCTCTCTCTCTCCCCCCAGTTTTTCTCTCTCTCTCCCCCCAGTGTTTATCTCTCTCTCCCCCCAGTGTTATTCTCTCTCTCCCACCAGTGTTTCTCTGTCTCTCCCACCAGTGTTTCTCTGTCTCTCCCCATTGTTTCTCTCTGTCTCTCCCCACTGTTTCTCTCTCTCTCCCCCCAGTGATTTTCTATCTCCCCCCAGTGTTTCTCTGTCTCTCTCCATCCCCACAGTGTTTCTCTCTCTCTTTCCTCCCCCAGTGTTTCTCTCTCTCTCTCTCTCCACAGTGCTCCTCTCTCTCCCCTGTGTTTCTCTCTCTCCCCACAGTGTTTCTCTCTCTCTCCCTCAGTGTTTCTCTCTCTCCCTCCCCAGTGTTTCTCTCTCTCCCTCTCTCCCCAGTGTTTCTCTCCCTCCACCAATGTTTCTCTCTCCCTCCCCCCAGTGTTTCTCTCTCTACCCCAGTGTATCTCTCTCTCTCTCCCCACAGTGCTTTTCTCTCTCTCTCCCCCCAGTGTTTGTCTCTCTCCACCAGTGTTTCTCTCTCTCTCCCCCGATGTGTTTCTCTCTCTCCTCCCCAGTGTTTCTCTCTCACCCCCCATTGTTTCCCGCTCTCCCCCAGTGTTTCTCTCTCTCTCTCAGACCAGAGTTTCTCACTCTCCTCCCCATTGTTTCTCTTTCTCTCTCCCGACTGAGTTTCTCTCTCTCTCTCTCTCTCCACACAATGTTTCTCGCTCTCTCTCTCTCTCTCCCCAGTTTTTCTCTCTCTCTTCCCCAGTGTTTCTCTCTCTCTCCCTCCAGTGTTTCTCTCTCTCTCCCCCCAGTGTCTTTCTCTCTATCTCTCCCCACAGTGTTTCTCTCTCTCCCCCCGTGTTTCTCTCTCTCTCCCCCCAGTGTTTCTCTCTCTCCACCAGTGTTTCTGTTACTCTCTCCCCCAGTGTTTCTCTCTCTCCTCCGCAGTGTTTCTCTCTCTCCCCCAGTGTTTCTCTCTCTCTCTCTCCCCCCAGTGCTTCTCTCTCTCCTCCCCAGTGTTTCTCTCTCTCTCTCTCCCCACTGACTTTCTCTCTCTCAGCTCCCTCTCTCCCCCCAGTGTTTCTCTATCACTCTACCCCAGTGTTTCTCTCTCTCTCTCTCCCCCCAGTGTTTTTCTCTCTCTCTCCCCCCAGTGTTTCTCTCTCTCTCTCTCCCACCAGTGTTTTTCTCTCTCTCTCTCCCCCAGTGTTTCTCTCTCCCCCCAGTGTTTCTCTCTCTCTCCCCCCAGTGTTTCACTACCTCCCCCCAGTGTTTCTCTGTCTCTCTCCATCCCCACAGTGTTTCTCTCTCTCTCTCTTTCCTCCCCCAGTGTTTCTCTCTCTCTTTCTCTCTCCACAGTGTTCCTCTCTCTCCCCAGTGTTTCTCTCTCTCCCCAGTGTTCTCTCTCTCCCCCCAGTGTTTAAGAACATAAGAACATAAGAAATTGGAGCAGGAGTAGGCCAATCGGCCCCTCGAGCCTGCTCCGCCATTCAATAAGATCATGGCTGATCTGATCCCAACCACAAATCTAAAGAACACAAGAAGTCGGAGCAGGACCCGGCCACATAGCCCCTGGGCCCTCTCCGCCACCCACAGGGCATTGACCGATCCGAACTCAGCTTCATGTCCAATTTCCTGCCCGCTCCCCATAACCCCTAATTCCCTTTACTTCTAGGAAACTGTCTATTTCTGTTTTAAATTTATCTAATGATGTAGCTTCCACAGCTTCCTGGGGCAGCAAATTCCACAGACCGACCACCCTCTGAGTGAAGAAGTTTCTCCTCATCTCAGTTTTGAAAGAGCAGCCCCTTATTCTAAGATTATGCCCCCTAGTTCTAGTTTCACCCATCTTTGGGAACATCCTTACTGCATCCACCCGATCAAGACCCTTCACGATCTTATATGTTTCAATAAGATCGCCTCTCATTCTTCTGAACTCCAATGAGTAGAGTCCCAATCTACTCAACCTCTCCTCATATGTCCGCCCCCTCATCCCCGGGATTAACCGAGTGAACCTTCTTTGTACTGCCTCGAGAGCAAGTATGTATTTTCTTAAGTATGGAGACCAAAACTGTATGCAGTATTCCAGGTGCGGTCTCACCAATACCTTATATAACTGCAGCAATACCTCCTTGTTTTTATATTCTATCCCCCTAGCAATAAAAGCCAACATTCCGTTGGCTTTCTTGATCACCTGCTGCACCTGCATACCAACTTTTTGATTTTCTTGCACTAGGACCCCCAGATCCCTTTGTACTGGAGTACTTTCCAGTCTCTCGCCATTAAGAAAATAACTTGCTCTCTGATTTTTCCTGCCAAAGTGCATAACCTCACATTTTCCAATATTATATTGCATCTGCCAAATCTCCGCCCACTCACCCAGCCTGTCTATATCCCCTTGCAGGTTTTTTATGTCCTCCTCACTCTCTACTTTCCCTCCCATCTTTGTATCATCTGCAAATTTTGATATGTTGCACTCGGTCCTCTCCTCCAAATCGTTAATATAGATTGTAAAGAGTTGGGGACCCAGCACCGACCCCTGTGGAACACCACTGGTTACTGGTTGCCAGTCCGAAAATGAACCATTTATCCCAACTCTCTGCTTCCTGTTCGATAACCAATCCTCCACCCATGCCAGAATATTACCCCCAATCCCGTGATTTTTTATCTTAAGTAATAATCTTTTATGTGGCACCTTGTCGAATGCCTTCTGGAAGTCTAAATACACTACGTCCACTGGTTCCCCTTTATCCACCCTATACGTTATATCCTCGAAGAACTCAAGCAAATTTGTCAGACATGACTTCCCCTTCATAAAGCCATGCTGACTTTGTCCTATTAAATTATGCTTATCTAAATGTTCCGTTACTGTCTCCTTAATAATAGACTCCAAAATTTTACCCACCACAGATGTTAAGCTAACTGGCCTATAATTTCCAGCCTTCTGCCTACTACCCTTTTTAAATAACGGTGTTACATTAGCAGTTTTCCAATCTGCCGGGACCTCTCCTGAGTCCAGGGAATTTTGGAAAACTATCACCAAAGCATCCACAATCCCTACTGCCACTTCCCTCAAGACCCTAGGATGGAAGCCATCAGGTCCAGGGGATTTATCCGCCTTGAGTCCCATTATTTTACTGAGTACCATCTCCTGAGTGATTTTAATCATATTTAGCTCCTCCCCCCCGAGAGTCCCCTGTTTGTCCAGTGTTGGGATATTCTTAGTGTCCTCTACTGTAAAGACTGAAACAAAATATTTGTTCAGCATTTTTGCCATCTCCATGTTTCCCACCATTAATTTCCCGGTCTCATCCTCTAAGGGCCCTATGTTTGCCTTAGCCACCCTTTTTCTTTTTATATAACTATAGAATCTCTTGCTATCTGTTTTTATATTTTTTGCTAATTTCTTTTCATAATCTAACTTCCCTTTCTTAATCAATCCTTTAGTTACTTTTTGCTGTCTTTTGAAGAATTCCCAATCTTCTATCCTCCCACTAAGTTTGGCTACCTTATAGGTCCTTGTTTTTAGTCGAATACTATCCTTGATTTCTTTACTTAGCCACGGATGGCTGTCATTTCTTTTACACCCTTTTTTCCTCAGTGGAATATATTTATTTTGAAAGTTGTAAAATAACTCCCTAAATGAACACCACTGCTCATGTACCGTCTTACCCTTTAATCTATTTTCCCAGTCCACTTTAATCAATTCCGCTCTCATACCATCATAGTCTCCTTTATTCAAGCTCAGTACGCTTGTTTGAGAATCAACCTTCTCACCCTCTAATTGGATATGGAATTCAACCATGTTGTGGTCGCTCGTTCCAAGGGGATCCTTAACTAGGACATTATTAATTAATCCTGACTCATTACACAGGACCAGGTCCAAGGTTGCCTGCCCCCTTGTAGGATCAGTTACATACTGCTCAAGAAATCCATCCCTGATGCACTCAATGAACTCGTCCTCAAGGCTGCTCTGCCCAATTTGATTTGTCCAGTTAATATGATAATTAAAATCCCCCATAATTATGGCTGTTCCCTTATTACATGCCCCGACTATCTCCTGATTAATACTTCTTCCAGCAGAGTTGCAACTATTAGGAGGCCTATATACTACGCCCACTAATGTTTTTTTCCCTTATTATTCCTTATCTCCACCCAAACTGTTTCATTATCTTGATGCTTTGTCCCAATATCATTTCTCTGCATTACAGTGATTCCTTCCTTGATTAACATAGCCACCCCACCTCCCCTTCCTTCCTGCCTGTCCTTCCTGATTGTTAAATACCCTGGCATATTTAATTCCCAGTCGTTGTCACCCTGCAGCCATGTTTCTGTAATGGCCACAAGATCATACCCATACGTAGTTATTTGTGCCGTTAACTCGTCCATTTTATTACGAATGCTACGTGCATTCAGATAAAGAACTTTCAAATCTGTTTTGTGACGCTTAGTTCCTGCTTTTTCCTTTTTTAACACTTTACCTGTTACTCCATACCTTCTGTCCCTTCCTGTTACGCTTTCCTCTCTCTCCCTGCTCAGGTTCCCAACCCCCTGCCACTTTAGTTTAAACGCTCCCCAACAGCACTAGCAAACACTCCTCCTAGGACAGCAGTCCCGGCCCTGCCCAGGTGCAGACCATCCGGTTTGTACTGGTCCCACCTCCCCCAGAACCGTTTCCAGTGTCCCAGGAATTTGAATCCCTCCCCCTTGCACCATTCCTCTAGCCACGTATTCATTTGAAATATCCTCCTATTTCTACTCTGACTAGCACGTGGCACTGGCAGCAATCCTGAGATTACTACCTTTGAGGTCCTATTTTTTAATTTACCTCCTAACTCCCTATATTCTGCTTTTAGGACCTCATCCCCTTTTTTACCTATATCGTTGGTGCCTATGTGCACCACGACAGCTGGCTGTTCGCCCTCCCCCTCCAAAATGTTCTGTAGCCGCTCCGAGACATCCTTGATCCTTGCACCAGGGAGGCAACACACTATCCTGGAGTCTCGGTTGCGGCCGCAGAAACGCCTGTCTATTCCCCTTACAATTGAGTCCCCTATCACTATAGCTCTGCCACTCTTTTTCCTCCCAGCCTGTGCAGCAGAGCTACCCGTGGTGCCAGGAAGTTGGCTGCTGCTGCCTTCCCCTGATAAGTCATCCCCCCCAACAGCATCCAAAGTGGCATATCTGTTTGAGAGGGGGATGGCCACAGGGGACCCCTGCACTACCTGCCTGCATCTCTTACTCTTCCTGGTGGTCACCCATTCACTTCCTGCCTGTATACCCTTTACCTGCGGTGTGACCAACTCGCTAAACGTGCTATCCACGAGTTTCTCTGCATCGCGAATGCTCCACAGTGAGTCCACCCGCAGCTCCAGCTCCGAGATACGATCGGTCAGTAGCTGCAGGTGGACACACTTCCCGCACACATGGTCGGCAGGGACACTGGTAGTGTCCATGACTTCCCACATCTTGCAGGAGGAGCATATCACGGGTGCGAGGTCTGCTGCCATGACTTGCCTTAGCTTAGTTACCCCTTTTAAATTACGTTGAAATTAGAAAATGTTAACTATACTAGGGACCTAGGTTCACTAAAAAAAACACTATCTGCTATAAAACCTGCAGATCTTCCCTTTCTTATTACTTTACTTACAGTAAAATGGTAGAAATACTGGGGGAGAGAGAGATAGAAACAGTGGGGGGAGAGAGAGGAACACTGGGGGGAGAGAGAGAGGGAGACACTGGGGGGAGAGAGAGAACCACTGGGGAGAGAGAGTGAAACACTGGGGGTGGAGAGAGAAACAGTGGGGGGAGAGAGAGAGAAACACTGGGGGGGGGGGGGGGGGATAGAGAAACACTGGGGATGGAGAGAGAGATAAACACTGCGGGTAGAGAGAGAAACACTGGGGAGAGAGCGAAACACTGGGGAGAGAGAGAAACACTGGGGAGAGAGACAGAAACACTGAGGTGAGAGAGAGAAACACAGCGGGGAGGAGAGAGAGAAACACTGGGGGGAGAGAGAGAAACACTGGGTCGCGAGAGGGTGAAACACTAGTGGGAGAGAGAGAGAGAGAAACACTGCGGGTGGAGAGAGAAACACTGGGGAGAGAGCGAAACACTGGGGAGAGAGAGAAACACTGGGGAGAGAGACAGAAACACTGGGGGGGAGAGAGAGAAACAGTGGGGGGGGGGGGGAGAGAGAAACACTGGGTCGCGAGAGGGTGAAACACTGGTGGGAGAGAGAGAGAGAGAAACACTGGGGGTGAGAGAGAAACACTGGGGAGAGAGAGAGTGAAACACTGGGGGAGGAAAGAGAGAGAGAGAGAAACACTGTGGGATTATAGAGAGAGAGAGAAACACTGGGGGGAGATAGAGAAACACTGGGGGGAGAGAGAGAGAAAAACTGGGGGGAGTGAGAGAGAAACATTGGGGGCAGCGAGACAGAAACACTGGGGAGAGACAGAGAAACACTGGTGGGAGAGACAGAGAAACACTTGTGGGAGAGAGATAATAACACTGGGGGGAGAGAGAGATAAACACTTGGTGGAGAGAGGGTTAAACACTGGTGGGAGAGAGAGAGAGAAACACTGCGGGGGGAGAGAGAGAAACACTGGGGAGAGAGAGAGAGAAATCCGGGGGGTGAGAGAGAAACACCGGAGAGAGAGGAACACTGGGGAGAGACAGAAAGAGAAACACTGTGGGAGGAGATAGTGAGAGAGAGAGAGAAACAGCGTGGGTATAGAGAGAGAGAGAGAGAGATAAACACTGGAGGGAAAGAGAGAAACACTGGGGGGAGAGAGAGAGAAACACCGTGGGGAGAGAGAGAAACGCTGGGGGGAGAGAGAGAGCGACACTGGGGGGGGAGAGAGAGAGGGAAACACTGGGGGGAGAGAGAGAGAGAGAGAGAGAAACACTGGGGGGGGAGAGAGGAACACTGGGGGGAGAGAGAGAGAGCGACACTGGTGGGAGTGAGAGCGAAACACTGTGGGGAGAGTGATAAACACTGTGGGGGAGAGAGAGAGAGAGACACTGGTGGGAGAGAGATGGACACTGGGGGGAGAGAGAGAGGGGGAAACACTGGGGAAGAGAGAGAGAGAGAAACACTGAGGGGAGAGAGAGAGGGAGAGAGAGAGAAACACTGGGGGGAGGAGAGAGAGAGAGAGAAACTGGGGAGAGAGAGAGAAACACTGGAGAGAGAGAAACACTGGGGGGGGAGAGAGAACCACTGGGGAGAGAGAGTGTAACACTGGGGGTGGAGATAGAAACAATGGGGGGAGAGAGAGAGAATAACTGCGGGTGGAGAGAGAAACACTGGGGAGAGAGCGAAACACTGGGGAGGGAGAGAAACACTGCAGAGACAGACAGAAACACTGGGGGGAGAGAGAGAAACACAGGGGGGAGGAGGATGAGAAACACTGGTGGAGAGAGAGAGAAACACTGGCGGGATGGAGTGAGGGATATAGACAAACAGTGGGGGGAGAAAGAGAGAGAGAGAAACACTGGGGAGAGAGAGAGAAAAACACTGGGTCGAGAGAGGGTGAAACACTGGTGGGAGAGAGAGAGAGAGAAACACTGGGGGGGGAGATAAACACTGGGGGGGTGAGAGAGAAACACTGGGTAGAGAGGGAGAGAGAGAAACACTGGGGAGAGAGGGAGAGAAACACTGGGGGAGAGAGAGAGTGAGAAACACTGTGAGGAGAGAGAGAAACACTGGGAAGAGAGAGGGACACTGTGGAGAGAGAGAGAGAGAAACACTGGGGGGAGAGACAGAAACACTGGGGAGAGAGAGAGAAACACGGGTGGGGGGGAGAGAAACACTGGAGAGAGAGAGGAACACTGGGGGGAGAGAGAGAAAGAGAGAGAAACACTGTGGGAGGAGAGAGTGAAAGAGAGAGAGAAACATTGTGGGTATGGAGAGAGAGAGAGACACTGGGGGGAGAGAGAGAAACACTGGGAGTAGAGTGAGAGAAACACTGGGGGGAGCGAGAGTGAAACACTGGGGAGAGACAGAGAAACACTTGTGGGTGAGACAGAGAAACACTGGTGGGAGAGAGAGAAAAGCATTGGGGGGAGAGAGAGATAAACAATGGGGGAGAGAGAGAGAAACACTGGGGGGTGGGAGAGAGAAAAACACTGGGGGGAGAGAGAGAGAGCTGAGAGAGAGAAATTCAGTGGGGAGAGAGAGAGAACAACACTGGGGAGGAGAGAGAGAAACACTGCGGGGCGGAGAGTGAGATAAAAACACTGGGGGAGAGAGAGAAACACTGGGGGGAGAGAGAGAGAAACACTGCGGAGGAGAGAGAGAAACACTGCGGGGAGAGAGAGAGAAATACTGGGGGAGAGAGAGAAACACTGGGGGGAGAGAGAGAGAGAAAAACGCTGTGGGGAGAGAGAGACAAACACTGGGGGGAGGGAGAGAGAAAAACTGGTGGAGAGAGAGAGAGAGAGCGAGAAACATTGTGTGGAGAGAGAGAGAGAAACTCAGTCGGGAGAGCGATAGAGAAACAATGGGGAGGAGAGAGAGAAACACTGGTCTGAGAGAGAGAGAGAGAAACACGGGGGGAGAGCGAATAACACTTGGGGGAGAGAGAGAAACACTGGGGATGAGGGCGAGAAACATTGGGGGGAGAGGGAGAGAAATACTGGTGGAGAGAGACAAACACTGCGGGGAAGAGAGAGAAACACTGAGGGGAGAGAGAGAAACACTGGGGGAGAGAGATAGAGAAAAACACTGGGGGGAGAGAGAGAGAGAGAAACACTGGGGGGAGAGAGAGCAAAGCACTGGGGGGAGAGAGAGAGAGAAACACTGGGTGAGAATGATAGAGAAACACTGGAGAGGAGGGCGAGAAACACTGGGGGGAGAGAGAGAGAAACATTGGTGGAGAGAGACAAACACTGGGGGGAGAGAGAGAGAAACACTGGGGGAGAGAGAGAGAGAGAAAAATACTGGGGGGAGAGAGAGAGAGAGAAACACTGGGTGAGAATGATAGAGAAACACTGGGGGGAGAGAGACAGCTGAGAGAGAGAAACGCAGTGGGGAGAGAGATAGAGAGAAACACTGGGGAGGAGAGAGAGAAACACTTGGGGGAGAGAGAGAGAGAGAGTAACACTGGGGGAGAGAGAGAAACACTGGGGGGAGAGTGAGAGAAACACTGCGCAGGAGAGAGAGAAACACTGGGGGGAGAGAGAGAGAAACACTGGGGGAGAGAGAAAAACTGGGGAGAGAGAGAGAGAGAGCGAGAAACATTGTCTGGAGAGAGAGAGAGTGAAACGCTGACGGGAGAGAGAGAGAGAAACACTGGGGAGGAGAGAGAGAAACACTGGTCTGAGAGAGAGAGAGAAACACTGGGGGAGAGCGAGAAACACTTGGGGGGAGACAGAGAGAAACAATGGTGGAGAGAGACAAACACTGGGGGGAGAGAGAGAGAAACACTGGGGGGAGAGAGAGAAACACTGGGGGAGAGAGAGAAACACTGGGGAGGAGGGCGAGAAACACTGGGGTGTGAGAGAGAGAAACACTGGTGGAGAGAGACAAAGAATGGGGGGAGAGAGAGAGAAACACTTGGGGAGAGAGAGAAACACTGGGGGAGAGAGAGAGGGAAAAACACTGGTGGGAGAGAGAGAGAGAAACACTGGCGGGGGGGGATAGAGAGAAAAACACTGGGGGGAGAGAGAGAGAGAAACACTGGGGGAGAGTGATAGAGAAACACTGGGGGGAGAGCGAGAGCTGAGAGAGAGAAACTCAGTGGGGAGAGAGAGAGAGAGAAACACTGGGGAGGAGAGAGAGAAACACTGGGGAGGAGGGCGAGAAACAATGGGGGGAGAGAGAGAGAGACACTGGTGGAGAGAGACAAACACTGGGGGGAGAGAGAGAGAAACACTGGGGGGAGAGAGAGAGAAACACTGGGGGAGAGAGAGAAAAACTGGGGAGAGAGTGAGAGAGCGAGAAACATTGTGTGGAGAGAGAGAGAGTGAAACTCAGCCGGGAGAGAGAGAGAGAAACACTGGGGAGGAGAGAGAGAAACACTGGTCTGAGAGAGAGAGAGAAACACTGGGGGAGAGCGAGAAACACTGGGGGGAGAGAGAGGGAGAAACACTGGGGGAGAGTGATAGCGAAACACTGGGGGGAGAGAGAGAGCTGTGAGAGAGAAACTCAGTGGGGAGAGAGAGAGAGAGAAACACTGGGGAGGAGAGAGAGAAACACTGGGGGAGAGAGAGAGAGAGAAACACTGGGGGAGAGAGGGAAAAACACTGGAGGGAGAGAGAGAGAGAAACACTGGGTGAGAGTGATAGAGAAACACTGGGGGGAGAGAGAGAGCTGTGAGAGAGAAACTCAGTGGGGAGAGAGAGAGAGAGAAACACTGGGGAGGAGAGAGAGAAACACTGGGGGAGAGAGAGAGAGAGAAACACTGGGGGAGAGAGGGAAAAACACTGGAGGGAGAGAGAGAGAGAAACACTGGGTGAGAGTGATAGAGAAACACTGGGGAGGAGGGCGAGAAACACTGGGGGGAGAGAGAGAGAGACACTGGTGGAGAGAGACAAACACTGGGGGGAGAGAGAGAGAAACACTGGGGGGAGAGAGAGAGAAACACTGGGGGAGAGAGAGAAAAACTGGGGAGAGAGTGAGAGAGCGAGAAACATTGTGTGGAGAGAGAGAGAGTGAAACTCAGCCGGGAGAGAGAGAGAGAAACACTGGGGAGGAGAGAGAGAAACACTGGTCTGAGAGAGAGAGAGAAACACTGGGGGAGAGCGAGAAACACTGGGGGGAGAGAGAGGGAGAAACACTGAGGGAGAGTGATAGCGAAACACTGGGGGGAGAGAGAGAGCTGTGAGAGAGAAACTCAGTGGGGAGAGAGAGCGAGAGAAACACTGGGGAGGAGAGAGAGAAACACTGGGGGAGAGAGAGAGAGAGAAACACTGGTGGAGAGAGACAAACATTGAGGGGAGAGAGAGAGAAACACTGGGGGGAGAGAGAGAGAAAATCACTGGGGGAAGAGAGAGAGAGAGAAAAACACTGGGGGAGAGAGAGAAACACTGGGGGAGAGTGAGAGAAACACTGCGCAGGAGAGAGAGAAACACTGGGGGGAGAGAGAGAGAAACACTGGGGGAGAGAGAGAAAAACTGTGGAGAGAGTGAGAGAGCGAGAAACATTGTGTGGAGAGAGAGAGAGAGTGAAACTCAGCCGGGAGAGAGAGAGAGAAACACTGGGGAGGAGAGAGAGAAACACTGGTCTGAGAGAGAGAGAGAAACACTGGGGGAGATCGAGAAACACTTGGGGGAGAGAGAGAAACACTGGGGAGGAGGGCGAGCAACACTGGGGTGAGAGTGAGAGAAACACTGGTGGAAAGAGACAAACACTGGTGGGAGAGAGAGAGAAACACTGGGGGGAGAGAGAGAAACACTGGGAGAGAGAGAGAGAAAAAAACACTGGTGGGAGAGAGAGAGAGAAACACTGGGGGGAGAGAGAGAGAAAAACACTGGGGGGAGAGAGAGAAAGAGAAACACTGGGGGAGAGTGATAGAGAAACACTGGGGGGAGAGAGAGAGAAATACTGGGGGTGAGAGAGAACACTGGGGGGAGAGAGAGAGAAACACTGGGGGAGAGAGAGAGAGAAAAACTGGGGAGAGAGTGAGAGAGCGAGAAACATTGTGTGGAGAGAGAGAGAGTGAAACTCAGCCGGGAGAGAGAGAGAGAAACACTAGGGAGGAGAGAGAGAAACACTGGTCTGAGAGAGAGAGAGAAACACTGGGGGAGAGCGAGAAAAACTTGGGGGAGAGAGAGAAATACTGGGGAGGAGGGCGAGAAACACTGGGGTGAGAGTGAGAGAAACACTGGTGGAGAGAGACAAACACTGGGGGGAGAGAGAGAGAAACACTGGGGGGAGAGAGAGAAAAACTGGGGGAGAGAGAGAGAGAAAAACACTGGTTGGAGAGAGAGAGAGAGAAACACTGGGGGGAGAGAGGGAGAAATACACTGGGGGGAGAGAAAGAGAGAGAAACACTGGGGGAGAGTGATAGAGAAACACTGGGGGGAGAGAGAGAGCTGAGAGAGAGAAACTCAGTGGGGAGAGAGAGAGAAACACTGGGGGGAGAGAGAGAGAGAAACACTGGGGGAGAGAGAGAAACACTGGGGGGAGAGAGAGAGAAACACTGGGGGAGAGAGAGAGAAAAAAACACTGGGGGGAGAGTGAGAGAAACACTGGGGGAGAGAGAGAGAAAAACTGGGGAGAGAGAGACAGAGAGCGAGAAACATTGTGTGAAGAGAGAGAGAGTGAAACTCAGCCGGGAGTGAGAGAGAGAAACACTACGGAGGAGAGAGAGAAACATTGGTCTGAGAGAGAGAGAGAAACACTGGGGGAGAGCGAGAAACACTTGGGGGAGAGAGAGAAACACTGGGGAGGAGGGCGAGAAACACTGGGGTGAGAGAGAGAGAAACACTGGTGGAGAGAGACAAACACTGGGGGGAGAGAGAAATACTGGGGGAGAGAGAGAGAGAGAGAGAAACACTGGGGGAGAGTGATCGAGAAACACTGTGGGGAGAGAGAGAGGTGAGAGAGAGAAACTCAGTGGGGAGAGAGAGAGAGAGAAACACTGGGGATGAGAGAGAGAAACACTGGGGGAGAGAGAGAAAAACAATGGGGGGAGAGAGAGAGAGAGAAACACTGGTTGAGAGTGACAGAGAAACACTGGGGGGAGCGAGAGAGCTGAGAGAGAGAAACGCAGTGGGGAGAGAGACAGAGAGAAAAACACTGGGGAGGAGAGAGAGAAACACTGGGGGGAGAGAGAGAGAGAAACACTGGGGGAGAGAGAGAAACACTGGGGGAGAGTGAGAGAAACACTGCGCAGGAGAGAGAGAAATACTGGGGGGAGAGAGAGAGAAACACTGGGTGAGAGAGAGAGAGAGAAAAACACTGGGGAGGAGAGAGAGAAACACTGGGGGGAGAGAGACAGAGAAACACTGGGGGAGAGAGAGAAACACTGGGGGACAGTGAGAGAAACACTGCGCAGGAGAGAGAGAAACACTGGGGGGAGAGAGAGAGAAACACTGGGGGAGATAGATAGAGAAAAACACTGGGGGGAGAGAGAGAGAGAGAAACACTGGGTGAGAATGATAGAGAAACACTGGGGGGAGAGAGACAGCTGAGAGAGAGAAACTCAGTGCGGAGAGAGATAGAGAGAAACACTGGGGAGGAGAGAGAGAAACACTGGGGGGAGAGAGAGAGAGAGAGAAACACTGGGGGAGAGAGAGAAACAGTGGGGGGAGAGTGAGAGAAAAACTGGGGGAGAGAGAGAGAAAAACTGGGGAGAGAGAGAGAGAGAGCGAGAAACATTGTGTGAAGAGAGAGAGAGTGAAACTCAGCCGGGAGTGAGAGAGAGAAACACTGGGGAGGAGAGAGAGAAACATTGGTCTGAGAGAGAGAGAGAAACACTGGGGGAGAGCGAGAAACACTTGGGGGAGAGAGAGAAACACTGGGGAGGAGGGCGAGAAACACTGGGGTGAGAGAGAGAGAAACACTGGTGGAGTTAGACAAACACTGGGGGGAGAGAGAAACACTGGGGGAGAGAGAGAGAGAACAACACTGGTGGGAGAGAGAGAGAGAGAGAAACACTCGGGGAGAGTGTTCTAGAAACAATGTGGGGAGAGAGAGAGGTGAGAGAGAGAAACTCAGTGGGGAGAGAGAGAGAAACACTGGGGATGAGAGAGAGAAACACTGGGGGAGAGAGAGAGAGAGAAACACTGTTGGGAGAGAGAGAGAGAGAAACACTGGTTGAGTGTGATAGAGAAACACTGGGGGGAGAGAGAGAGCTGAGAGAGAGAAACGCAGTGGGGAGAGAGAGAGAGAGAGAAACACTGGGGAGGAGAGAGAGAAACACTGGGGGGAGAGAGAGAGAGAGAAACACTGGGGGAGAGAGAGAAACACTGGGGGAGAGTGAGAGAAGCACTGCGCAGGAGAGAGAGAAACACTGGGGGGAGAGAGAGAGAAACACTGGGGGAGAGTGATAGAGAAACACTGGGGGGAGAGAGAGAGCTGAGAAAGAGAAACTTAGTGGGGAGAGAGAGAGAGAAACACTGGGGGGAGAGAGAGAGAAACACTGGTTGGAGAGAGAGAGAGAGAAACACTGGGGGGAGAGAGAGAGAAAAACACTGGGGGGAGTGAGAGAGAGAGAAACACGGGGGGAGAGTGATAGAGAAACACTGGGGGGAGAGAGAGATAGCTGAGGGAGAGAAACTCAGTGGGGAGAGAGAGAGAGAGAAACACTGTGGGGAGAGAGAGAGAGAAACACTGGGGGAGAGAGAGAAACACTGGGGGGAGAGAGAGAGAAACACTGGGGGAGAGAGTGAGAGAAAAACACTGGAGGGAGAGAGAGAGAGAGAAAAACACTGGATGAGAATGATAGAGAATCACTGGTTGGAGAGAGACAGCTGAGAGAGAGAAACTCAGTGCGGAGAGAGATAGAGAGAAACACTGGGGAGGAGAGAGAGAAACACTGGGGGGAGAGAGAGAGAGAGAAACACTGGGGGAGAGTGATAGAGAAACACTGGGGGGAGAGAGAGAGCTGAGAGAGAGAAACTCATTGGGGAGAGAGAGAGAGAGAAACACTGGGGGGAGAGAGAGAGAGAGAAACACTGGGGGAGAGAGACAAACACTGGGGGAGAGAGACAGAAACACTGGGGGGAGAGAGAGAAACACTGGGGGAGAGAGAGAGAAAAAAACACTCGTTGGAGAGAGAGAG
Source organism: Heptranchias perlo (assembly GCF_035084215.1). Lineage (NCBI taxonomy): Eukaryota > Metazoa > Chordata > Chondrichthyes > Hexanchiformes > Hexanchidae > Heptranchias > Heptranchias perlo. The sequence continues at coordinate 508,610 of NW_027139226.1, read as the reverse complement.
AGTGAAACACTGGGGGGAGCGAGAGAGAAAAACACTGAAGGGAGAGAGAGAGAGAGAAACACTGGGGGAGAGTGATAGAGAAACACTGGGGGGAGAGAGAGATAGCTGAGAGAGAGAAACTCAGTGGGGAGAGAGAGAGAGAGAGAGAGAGAAACACTGGGGGGAGAGAGAGAGGAACACTGGGGGAGAGAGAGAAACACTGGGGGAGAGAAAGAGAAACACTGGGGGAGAGAGAGAGAGAAAAACATTGGGGGGAGAGAGAGAGAAACACTGGGTGAGAATGATAGAGAAACACTGGGGGGAGAGAGACAGCTGAGAGAGAGAAACTCAGTGCGGAGAGAGATAGAGAGAAACACTGGGGAGGAGAGAGAGAAACACTGGGGGGAGAGAGAGAGAGAGAGAAACACTGGGGGAGAGAGAGAAACACTGGGGGGAGAGTGAGAGAAACACTGGGGGAGAGAGAGAGAAAAACTGGGGAGAGAGAGAGAGAGCGAGAAACATTGTGTGAAGAGAGAGAGAGTGAAACTCAGCCGGGAGTGAGAGAGAGAAACACTGGGGAGGAGAGAGAGAAACATTGGTCTGAGAGAGAGAGAGACACACTGGGGGAGAGCGAGAAACAGTTGGGGGAGAGAGAGATACACTGGGGAGGAGGGCGAGAAACACTGGGGTGAGAGAGAAAGAAACACTGGTGGAGAGAGACAAGCACTCGGGGGAGAGAGAAACACTGGGGGAGAGAGAGAGAGAGAGAACAACACTGGTGGGAGAGAGAGAGAGAGAGAAACACTGGGGGAGAGTGATCGAGAAACACTGTGGGGAGAGAGAGAGGTGAGAGAGAGAAACTCAGTGGGGGGAGAGAGAGAGATAAACACTGGGGATGAGAGAGAGAAACACTGGGGGAGAGAGAGAGAGAGAAACACTGGGGAGAGAGAGAAAAACACTGGGGGGAGAGAGAGAGAGAGAGACACTGGTTGAGAGTGATAGAGAAACACTGGGGGGAGAGAGAGAGCTGAGAGAGAGAAACGCAGTGGGGAGAGAGAGAGAGAGGAAAACACTGGGGAGGAGAGAGAGAAACACTGGGGGGAGAGAGAGAGAGAAACACTGGGGGAGAGAGAGAAACACTGGGGGAGAGAGAGAGAAACACTGGGGGGAGAGAGAGAGAAACACTGGGGGAGAGTGATAGAGAAACACTGGGGGTGAGAGAGAGCTGAGAGAGAGAAACTCAGTGCGGAGAGAGAGAGAGAGAAACACTGGGGGGAGAGAGAGAGAGAAACACTGGGGTTAGAGAGAGAGAAAAACACTGGGGGGAGAGAGAGAGAGAGAAACACTGGGGGAGAGTGATAGAGAAACACTGGGGGGAGAGAGAGATAGCTGAGAGAGAGAAACTCAGTGGGGAGAGAGAGAGAGAGAAACACTGGGGAGGAGAGAGAGAAACACTGGGGGGAGAGAGAGAGAGAGAAACACTGGGGGAGAGAGAGAAACACTGGGGGGGAGAGTGAGAGAAACACTGGGGGAGAGAGAGAGAAAAACTGGGGAGAGAGAGAGAGAGAGAAACATTGTGTGAAGAGAGAGAGAGTGAAACTCAGCCGGGAGTGAGAGAGAGAAACACTGGGGAGGAGAGAGAGAAACATTGGTCTGAGAGAGAGAGAGAAACACTGGGGGAGAGCGAGAAACACTTGGGGGAGAGAGAGACACACTGGGGAGGAGGCTGAGAAACACTGGGGTGAGAGAGAGAGCAACACTGGTGGAGAGAGACAAACACTGGGGGGAGAGAGAAACACTGGGGGAGAGAGAGAGAGAACAACACTGGTGGGAGAGAGAGAGAGAGAGAAACACTGGGGGAGAGTGATCGAGAAACACTGTGGGGAGAGAGAGAGGTGAGAGATAGAAACTCAGTGGGGAGAGAGAGAGAGAGAAACACTGGGGATGAGAGAGAGAAACACTGGGGGAGAGAGAGAGAGAAACACTGGGGGAGAGAGAGAAACACTGGGGGAGAGTGAGAGAAACACTGCGCAGGAGAGAGAGAAACACTGGGGGGAGAGAGAGAGAAACACTGGGGGAGAGGGATAGAGAAACACTGGGGGGAGAGAGAGAGCTGAGAGAGAGAAACTCAGTGGGGAGAGAGAGAGAGAGAAACACTGGGGGGAGAGAGAGAGAGAGAAACACTGGGGGAGAGATAGAAACACTGGGGGGAGAGAGAGAGAAACACTGGGGGAGAGTGAGAGAGAAAAACACTGGGGGGAGAGAGAGAGAGAAACACTGGGTGAGAATGATAGAGAAACACTGGTGGGTGAGAGACAGCTGTGAGAGAGAAACGCAGTGCGGAGAGAGATAGAGAGAAACACTGGGGAGGAGAGAGAGAAACACTGGGGGGAGAGAGAGACAAAGAGAAACACTGGGGGAGAGAGAGAAACACTGGGGGAGAGTGATCGAGAAACACTGTGGGGAGAGAGAGAGGTGAGAGAGAAACTCAGTGGGGAGAGAGAGAGAGAGAAACACTGGGGATGAGAGAGAGAAACACTGGGGGAGAGAGAGAGAGAGAAACACTGGGGGAGAGAGAGAAACACTGGGGGAGAGTGAGAGAAACACTGCGCAGGAGAGAGAGAAATACTGGGGGGAGAGAGAAACACTGGGGGGAGAGAGAGAGAGAAACACTGGGGGAGAGAGAGAAACACTGGGGGGAGAGAGAGAGAAACACTGGGGGAGAGAGAGAGAGAAAAACACTGGGGGGAGAGAGAGAGAGAGAAACACTGGGTGAGAATGATAGAGAAACACTGGGGGGAGAGAGACAGCTGAGAGAGAGAAACTCAGTGCGGAGAGAGATAGAGAGAAACACTGGGGAGGAGAGAGAGAAACACTGGGGGGAGAGATAGAGAGAGAGAGAAACACTGGGGGAGAGAGAGAAACACTGGGGGGAGAGTGAGAGAAACACTGGGGGAGAGAGAGAGAAAAACTGGGGAGAGAGAGAGAGAGAGCGTGAAACATTGTGTGAAGAGAGAGAGAGTGAAACTCAGCCGGGAGTGAGAGAGAGAAACACTGGGGAGGAGAGAGAGAAACATTGGTCTGAGAGAGAGAGAGAAACACTGGGGGAGAGCGAGAAACACTTGGGGGAGAGAGAGAAACACTGGGGAGGAGGCTGAGAAACACTGGGGTGAGAGAGAGAGAAACACTGGTGGAGAGAGACAAACACTGGGGGGAGAGAGAAACACTGGGGGAGAGAGAGAGAGAACAACACTGGTGGGAGAGAGAGAGAGAGAGAAACACTGGGGGAGAGTGATCGAGAAACACTGTGGGGAGAGAGAGAGGTGAGAGAGAGAAACTCAGTGGGGAGAGAGAGAGAGAGAAACACTGGGGATGAGAGAGAGAAACACTGGGGGAGAGAGAGAGAGAGAGAGAAACACTGGGGGAGAGAGAGAAAAACACTGGGGGGAGAGAGAGAGAGAGAAAAACTGGTTGAGAGTGATAGAGAAACACTGGGGGGAGAGAGAGAGCTGAGAGAGAGAAACGCAGTGGGGAGAGAGAGAGAGAGTAAAACACTGGGGAGGAGAGAGAGAAACACTGGGGGGAGAGAGAGAGAGAAACACTGGGGGAGAGAGAGAAACACTGGGGGAGAGTGAGAGAAACACTGCGCAGGAGAGAGAGAAACACTGGGGGGAGAGAGAGAGAAACACTGGGGGAGAGGGATAGAGAAACACTGGGGGGAGAGAGAGAGCTGAGAGAGAGAAACTCAGTGGGGAGAGAGAGAGAGAGAAACACTGGGGGGAGAGAGAGAGAGAGAAACACTGGGGGAGAGATAGAAACACTGGGGGGAGAGAGAGAGAAACACTGGGGGAGAGTGAGAGAGAAAAACACTGGGGGGAGAGAGAGAGAGTAACACTGGGTGAGAATGATAGAGAAACACTGGTGGGAGAGAGACAGCTGAGAGAGAGAAACGCAGTGCGGAGAGAGATAGAGAGAAACACTGGGGAGGAGAGAGAGAAACACTGGGGGGAGAGAGAGACAAAGAGAAACACTGGGGGAGAGAGAGAAACACTGGGGGAGAGTGATCGAGAAACACTGTGGGGAGAGAGAGAGGTGAGAGAGAGAAACTCAGTGGGGAGAGAGAGAGAGAGAAACACTGGGGATGAGAGAGAGAAACACTGGGGGAGAGAGAGAGAAAGAAACACTGGGGGAGAGAGAGAAAAACACTGGGGGGAGAGAGAGAGAGAGAAACACTGGTTGAGAGTGATAGAGAAACACTGGGGGGAGAGAGAGAGCTGAGAGAGAGAAACTCAGTGGGGAGAGAGAGAGAGAGAAACACTGGGGATGAGAGAGAGAAACACTGGGGGGAGAGAGAGAGAGAAACACTGGGGTTAGAGAGAGAGAAAAACACTGGGGGGAGAGAGAGAGAGAGAAACACTGGGGGAGAGTGATAGAGAAACACTGGGGGGAGAGAGAGATAGCTGAGAGAGAGAAACTCAGTGGGGAGAGAGAGAGAGAGAAACACTGGGGAGGAGAGAGAGAAACACTGGGGGGAGAGAGAGAGAGAGAAACACTGGGGGAGAGAGAGAAACACTGGGGGGGAGAGTGAGAGAAACACTGGGGGAGAGAGAGAGAAAAACTGGGGAGAGAGAGAGAGAGAGAAACATTGTGTGAAGAGAGAGAGAGTGAAACTCAGCCGGGAGTGAGAGAGAGAAACACTGGGGAGGAGAGAGAGAAACATTGGTCTGAGAGAGAGAGAGAAACACTGGGGGAGAGCGAGAAACACTTGGGGGAGAGAGAGACACACTGGGGAGGAGGCTGAGAAACACTGGGGTGAGAGAGAGAGCAACACTGGTGGAGAGAGACAAACACTGGGGGGAGAGAGAAACACTGGGGGAGAGAGAGAGAGAACAACACTGGTGGGAGAGAGAGAGAGAGAGAAACACTGGGGGAGAGTGATCGAGAAACACTGTGGGGAGAGAGAGAGGTGAGAGATAGAAACTCAGTGGGGAGAGAGAGAGAGAGAAACACTGGGGATGAGAGAGAGAAACACTGGGGGAGAGAGAGAGAGAAACACTGGGGGAGAGAGAGAAACACTGGGGGAGAGTGAGAGAAACACTGCGCAGGAGAGAGAGAAACACTGGGGGGAGAGAGAGAGAAACACTGGGGGAGAGGGATAGAGAAACACTGGGGGGAGAGAGAGAGCTGAGAGAGAGAAACTCAGTGGGGAGAGAGAGAGAGAGAAACACTGGGGGGAGAGAGAGAGAGAGAAACACTGGGGGAGAGATAGAAACACTGGGGGGAGAGAGAGAGAAACACTGGGGGAGAGTGAGAGAGAAAAACACTGGGGGGAGAGAGAGAGAGAAACACTGGGTGAGAATGATAGAGAAACACTGGTGGGTGAGAGACAGCTGTGAGAGAGAAACGCAGTGCGGAGAGAGATAGAGAGAAACACTGGGGAGGAGAGAGAGAAACACTGGGGGGAGAGAGAGACAAAGAGAAACACTGGGGGAGAGAGAGAAACACTGGGGGAGAGTGATCGAGAAACACTGTGGGGAGAGAGAGAGGTGAGAGAGAAACTCAGTGGGGAGAGAGAGAGAGAGAAACACTGGGGATGAGAGAGAGAAACACTGGGGGAGAGAGAGAGAGAGAAACACTGGGGGAGAGAGAGAAAAACTCTGGGGGGAGAGAGAGAGAGAGAAACACTGGTTGAGAGTGATAGAGAAACACTGGGGGGAGAGAGAGAGCTGAGAGAGAGAAACGCAGTGGGGAGAGAGAGAGAGAAAAACACTGGGGAGGAGAGAGAGAAACACTGGGGGGAGAGAGAGAGAGAAACACTGGGGGAGAGAGAGAAACACTGGGGGAGAGTGAGAGAAACACTGCGCAGGAGAGAGAGAAATACTGGGGGGAGAGAGAAACACTGGGGGGAGAGAGAGAGAGAAACACTGGGGGAGAGAGAGAAACACTGGGGGGAGAGAGAGAGAAACACTGGGGGAGAGAGAGAGAGAAAAACACTGGGGGGAGAGAGAGAGAGAGAAACACTGGGTGAGAATGATAGAGAAACACTGGGGGGAGAGAGACAGCTGAGAGAGAGAAACTCAGTGCGGAGAGAGATAGAGAGAAACACTGGGGAGGAGAGAGAGAAACACTGGGGGGAGAGATAGAGAGAGAGAGAAACACTGGGGGAGAGAGAGAAACACTGGGGGGAGAGTGAGAGAAACACTGGGGGAGAGAGAGAGAAAAACTGGGGAGAGAGAGAGAGAGAGCGTGAAACATTGTGTGAAGAGAGAGAGAGTGAAACTCAGCCGGGAGTGAGAGAGAGAAACACTGGGGAGGAGAGAGAGAAACATTGGTCTGAGAGAGAGAGAGAAACACTGGGGGAGAGCGAGAAACACTTGGGGGAGAGAGAGAAACACTGGGGAGGAGGCTGAGAAACACTGGGGTGAGAGAGAGAGAAACACTGGTGGAGAGAGACAAACACTGGGGGGAGAGAGAAACACTGGGGGAGAGAGAGAGAGAACAACACTGGTGGGAGAGAGAGAGAGAGAGAAACACTGGGGGAGAGTGATCGAGAAACACTGTGGGGAGAGAGAGAGGTGAGAGAGAGAAACTCAGTGGGGAGAGAGAGAGAGAGAAACACTGGGGATGAGAGAGAGAAACACTGGGGGAGAGAGAGAGAGAGAGAGAAACACTGGGGGAGAGAGAGAAAAACACTGGGGGGAGAGAGAGAGAGAGAAAAACTGGTTGAGAGTGATAGAGAAACACTGGGGGGAGAGAGAGAGCTGAGAGAGAGAAACGCAGTGGGGAGAGAGAGAGAGAGTAAAACACTGGGGAGGAGAGAGAGAAACACTGGGGGGAGAGAGAGAGAGAAACACTGGGGGAGAGAGAGAAACACTGGGGGAGAGTGAGAGAAACACTGCGCAGGAGAGAGAGAAACACTGGGGGGAGAGAGAGAGAAACACTGGGGGAGAGGGATAGAGAAACACTGGGGGGAGAGAGAGAGCTGAGAGAGAGAAACTCAGTGGGGAGAGAGAGAGAGAGAAACACTGGGGGGAGAGAGAGAGAGAGAAACACTGGGGGAGAGATAGAAACACTGGGGGGAGAGAGAGAGAAACACTGGGGGAGAGTGAGAGAGAAAAACACTGGGGGGAGAGAGAGAGAGTAACACTGGGTGAGAATGATAGAGAAACACTGGTGGGAGAGAGACAGCTGAGAGAGAGAAACGCAGTGCGGAGAGAGATAGAGAGAAACAGTGGGGAGGAGAGAGAGAAACACTGGGGGGAGAGAGAGACAAAGAGAAACACTGGGGGAGAGAGAGAAACACTGGGGGAGAGTGATCGAGAAACACTGTGGGGAGAGAGAGAGGTGAGAGAGAGAAACTCAGTGGGGAGAGAGAGAGAGAGAAACACTGGGGATGAGAGAGAGAAACACTGGGGGAGAGAGAGAGAAAGAAACACTGGGGGAGAGAGAGAAAAACACTGGGGGGAGAGAGAGAGAGAGAAACACTGGTTGAGAGTGATAGAGAAACACTGGGGGGAGAGAGAGAGCTGAGAGAGAGAAACGCAGTGGGGAGAGAGAGAGAAAAAAACACTGGGGAGGAGAGAGAGAAACACTGGGGGGAGAGAGAGAGAGAAACACTGGGGGAGAGAGAGAAACACTGGGGGAGAGTGAGAGAAACACTGCGCAGGAGAGAGAGAAATACTGGGGGGAGAGAGAGAGAAACACTGGGTGAGAGTGATAGAGAAACACTGGGGGGAGAGAGAGAGCTGAGAGAGAGAAACTCAGTGGGGAGATAGAGAGAGAGAAACACTGGGGGGAGAGAGAGAGAGAGAAACACTGGGGAAGAGAGACAAACACTGGGGGAGAGAGAGAGAAACACTGGGGGGAGAGAGAGAAACACTGGGGGAGAGAGAGAGAAAAAAACACTGGTTGGATAGAGAGAGAGTGAAACACTGGGGGGAGAGAGAGAGAAAAACACTGGGGGGAGAGAGAGAGAGAAACACTGGGGGAGAGTGATAGAGAAACACTGGGGGGAGAGAGAGATAGCTGAGAGAGAGAAACTCAGTGGGGAGAGAGAGAGAGAAACCCTGGGGGGAGAGAGAGAAAAACACTGGGGGAGAGAGAGAAACACTGGGGGGTGAGAGAGAGAAACACTGGGGGAGAGAGAGAGAAAAAAACACTGTGGGGAGAGAGAGAGAGAGAAACACTGGGTGAGAATGATAGAGAAACACTGGGGGGAGAGAGAGAAACACTGGGGGGAGAGAGAGAGAGAGAGAAACACTGGGGGAGAGGGAGAAACACTGGGGGGAGAGTGAGAGAAACACTGGGGGAGAGAGAGAGAAAAACTGGGGAGAGAGAGAGAGAGAGCGAGAAACATTGTGTGAAGAGAGAGAGAGTGAAACTCAGCCGGGAGTGAGAGAGAGAAACACTGGGGAGAAGAGAGAGAAATATTGGTCTGAGAGAGAGAGAGAAACACTGGGGGTGAGCGAGAAACACTTGGGGGAGAGAGAGAAACACTGGGGAGGAGGGCGAGAAACACTGGGGTGAGAGAGAGACAAACACTGGTGGAGAGAGACAAACACTGGGGGGAGAGAGAAGCACTGGGGGAGAGAGAGAGAGAACAACACTGGTGGGAGAGAGAGAGAGAGAGAAACACTGGGGGAGAGTGATCGAGAAACATTGTGGGGAGAGAGAGAGGTGAGAGAGAGAAACTCAGTGGGGAGAGAGAGAGAGAGAAACACTGGGGATGAAAGAGAGAAACACTGGGAGAGAGCGAGAGAGAGAAACACTGGGGGAGAGAGAGAAAAACACTGGGGGGAGAGAGAGAGAGAGAAACACTGGTTGAGAGTGATAGAGAAACACTGGGGGGTGAGAGAGAGCTGAGAGAGAGAAACGCAGTGGGGAGAGAGAGAGAGAGAAAAAAACACTGGGGAGGAGAGAGAGAAACACTGGGGGGAGAGAGAGAGAGAAACACTGGGGGAGAGAGAGAAACACTGGGGGAGAGTGAGAGAAACACTGCGCAGGAGAGAGAGAAACACTGGGGGGAGAGAAACACTGGTTGGAGAGAGAGAGAGAGAAACACTGGGGGGAGAGAGAGAGAAAAACACTGGGGGGAGAGAGAGAGAGAGAAACACTGGGGAAGAGTGATAGAGAAACACTGGGGGGAGAGAGAGATAGCTGAGAGAGAGAAACTCAGTGGGGAGAGAGAGAGAGAGAAACACTGGGGGGAGAGAGAGGGAGAAACACTGGGGGAGAGAGAGAAACACTGGGGGGAGAGAGAGAGAAACACTGGGGGAGAGAGAGAGAGAAAAACACTGGGGGGAGAGAGAGAGAGAGAAACACTGGGTGAGAATGATAGAGAAACACTGGGGGAGAGAGACAGCTGAGAGAGAGAAACTCAGTGCGGAGAGAGACAGAGAGAAACACTGGGGAGGAGAGAGAGAAACACTGGGGGGAGAGAGAGAGAGAGAGAAACACTGGGGGAGAGAGAGAAACACTGGGGGGAGAGTGAGAGAAACACTGGGGGAGAGAGAGAGAAAAACTGGGGAGAGAGAGAGAGAGAGCGAGAAACATTGTGTGAAGAGAGAGAGAGTGAAACTCAGCCGGGAGTGAGAGAGAGAAACACTGGGGAGGAGAGAGAGAAACATTGGTCTGATAGAGAGAGAGAAACACTGGGGGAGAGCGAGAAGCACTTGGGGGAGAGAGAGAAACACTGGGGAGGAGGGCGAGAAACACTGGGGTGAGAGAGAGAGAAACACTGGTGGAGAGAGACAAACACTGGGGGGAGAGAGAAACACTGGGGGAGAGAGAGAGAACAACACTGGTGGGAGTGAGAGAGAGAGAGAAACACTGGGGGAGAGTGATCGAGAAACACTGTGGGGAGAGAGAGAGGTGAGAGAGAGAAACTCAGTGGGGAGAGAGAGAGAGAGAAACACTGGGGGAGAGAGAGAGAGAGAGAAACACTGGGGGGGAGAGAGAAAAACACTTGGGGGAGAGAGAGAGAGAGAAACACTGGTTGAGAGTGATAGAGAAACACTGGGGGGAGAGAGAGAGCTGAGAGAGAGAAACGCAGTGGGGAGAGAGAGAGAGAGAAAAACACTGGGGAGGAGAGAGAGAAACACTGGGGGGATAGAGAGAGAGAAACACTGGGGGAGAGAGAGAAACACTGGGGGAGAGTGAGAGAAACACTGCGCAGGAGAGAGAGAAACACTGGGGGGAGAGAAACACTGGGGGGGGAGAGAGAGAGAGAGAAAAACACTGGGGGAGAGAGAGAAACACTGGGGGGAGAGAGAGAGAAACACTGGGGGAGAGTGATAGAGAAACACTGGGGGGAGAGAGAGAGCTGAGAGAGAGAAACTCAGTGGGGAGAGAGAGAGAGAGAAACACTGGGGGGAGAGAGAGAGAGAGAAACACTGGTTGGAGAGAGAGAGAGAGAAACACTGGGGGGAGAGAGAGAGAAAAACACTGGGGGGAGAGAGAGAGAGAGAAACACTGGGGAAGAGTGATAGAGAAACACTGGGGGGAGAGAGAGATAGCTGAGAGAGAGAAACTCAGTGGGTAGAGAGAGAGAGAGAAACACTGGGGGGAGAGAGAGGGAGAAACACTGGGGGAGAGAGAAACACTGGGGGGAGAGAGAGAGAAACACTGGGGGAGAGAGAGAGAGAAAAACACTGGGGGGAGAGAGAGAGAGAGAAACACTGGGTGAGAATGATAGAGAAACACTGGGGGAGAGAGACAGCTGAGAGAGAGAAACTCAGTGCGGAGAGAGACAGAGAGAAACACTGGGGAGGATAGAGAGAAACACTGGGGGGAGAGAGAGAGAGAGAGAAACACTGGGGGAGAGAGAGAAACACTGGGGGGAGAGTGAGAGAAACACTGGGGGAGAGAGAGAGAAAAACTGGGGAGAGAGAGAGAGAGAGCGAGAAACATTGTGTGAAGAGAGAGAGAGTGAAACTCAGCCGGGAGTGAGAGAGAGAAACACTGGGGAGGAGAGAGAGAAACATTGGTCTGATAGAGAGAGAGAAACACTGGGGGAGAGCGAGAAACACTTGGGGGAGAGAGAGAAACACTGGGGAGGAGGGCGAGAAACACTGGGGTGAGAGAGAGAGAAACACTGGTGGAGAGAGACAAACACTGGGGGGAGAGAGAAACACTGGGTGAGAGAGAGAGAACAACACTGGTGGGAGTGAGAGAGAGAGAGAAACACTGGGGGAGAGTGATCGAGAAACACTGTGGGGAGAGAGAGAGGTGAGAGAGAGAAACTCAGTGGGGAGAGAGAGAGAGAGAAACACTGGGGGAGAGAGAGAGAGAGAGAAACACTGGGGGGGAGAGAGAAAAACACTGGGGGGAGAGAGAGAGAGAGAAACACTGGTTGAGAGTGATAGAGAAACACTGGGGGGAGAGAGAGAGCTGAGAGACAGAAACGCAGTGGGGAGAGAGAGAGAGAGAAAAACACTGGGGAGGAGAGAGAGAAACACTGGGGGGATAGAGAGAGAGAAACACTGGGGGAGAGAGAGAAACACTGGGGGAGAGTGAGAGAAACACTGCGCAGGAGAGAGAGAAACACTGGGGGGAGAGAGAGAGAAACACTTGGGGAGAGTGATAGAGAAACACTGGGGGGAGAGAGAGAGCTGAGAGAGAGAAACTCAGTGGGGGGAGAGAGAGAGAGAAACACTGGGGGGAGAGAGAGAGAGAGAAACACTGGGGGAGAGATAGAAACACTGGGGGGAGAGAGAGAGAAACACTGGGGGAGAGAGAGAGAGAAAAACACTGGGGGGAGAGAGAGAGAGAAACACTGGGTGAGAATGACAGAGAAAAACTGGGGGGAGAGAGACAGCTGAGAGAGAGAAACGCAGTGCGGAGAGAGATAGAGAGAAACACTGGGGAGGAGAGAGAGAAACACTGGGGGGAGAGAGAGAGAAAGAGAAACACTGTGGGAGAGAGAGAAACACTGGGGGGAGAGTGAGAGAAACACTGCGCAGGAGAGAGAGAAACACTGGGGGAGAGAGAGAGAAAAACTGGGGGGAGAGAGAGAGAGCGAGAAACATTGTGTGGAGAGAGAGAGAGTGAAACTCAGCCGGGAGAGAGAGAGAGAAACACTGGGGAGGAGAGAGAGAAACATTGGTCTGAGAGAGAGAGAGAAACACTGGGGGAGAGCGAGAAACACTTGTGTGAGAGAGAGAAACACTGGGGAGGAGGGCGAGAAACACTGGGGTGAGAGAGAGAGAAACACTGGTGGAGAGAGACAAACACTGGGGGGAGAGAGAGAGAAACACTGGGGGGAGAGAGAGAAACACTGGGGGAGAGAGAGAGAGACGAACACTGGTGGGAGAGAGAGAGAGAAACACTGCGGGGAGAGAGAGATAAAAACACTGGTGGGGGGAGAGAGAGAGAGAAAAACACTGGGGGAGAGTGATAGAGAAACACTGGGGGGAGAGAGAGCTGAGAGTGAGAAACTCAGTGGGGAGAGAGAGAGAGAGAGAAACACTGGGGGGAGAGAGAGAGAGAGAAACACTGGGGAGAGAGAGAAACACTGGGGGAGAGAGAGAGAAACACTGGGGGAGAGAGTGAGAGAAAAACACTGGGGGGAGAGAGAGAGAGAGAAACACTGGGTGAGAATGATAGAGAAACACTGGGGGGAGAGACAGCTGAGAGAGAGAAACGCAGTGCGGAGAGAGATCGAGAGAAACACTGGGGAGGAGAGAGAGAAACACTGGGGGGAGAGAGAGAGAAAGAGAAACACTGGGGAGAGAGAGAAACACTGGGGGAGAGTGAGAGAAACACTGCGCAGGAGAGAGAGAAACACTGGGGGGAGAGAGCGAGAAACACTGGGGGAGAGAGAGAGAAAAACTGCGGGGAGAGAGAGAGAGCGAGAAACATTGTGTGGAGAGAGAGAGAGTGAAACTCAGCCGGGAGAGAGAGAGAGAAACACTGGGGAGGAGAGAGAGAAACATTGGTCTGAGAGAGAGAGAGAAACACTGGGGGAGAGCGAGAAACACTTGTGTGAGAGAGAGAAACACTGGGGAGGAGGGCGAGAAACACTGGGGGGAGAGAGAGAAACACTGGGGGAGAGAGAGAGAGACGAACACTGGTGGGAGAGAGAGAGAGAGAAACACTGCGGGGAGAGAGAGATAAAAACACTGGGGGGGGGGGGGAGAGAGAGAGAAAAACACTGGGGGAGAGTGATAGAGAAACACTGGGGGGAGAGAGACAGCTGAGAGAGAGAAACTCAGTGGGGAGAGAGAGAGAGAGAGAAACACTGCGGGGAGAGAGAGAGAGAAACACTGGGGGAGAGAGAGAAACACTGGGGGAGAGAGAGAGAAACACTGGGGGAGAGAGTGAGAGAAAAAACACTGGGGGGAGAGAGAGAGAGAGAAACACTGGGTGAGAATGATAGAGAAACACTGGGGGGAGAGAGACAGCTGAGAGAGAGAAACGCAGTGCGGAGAGAGATAGAGAGAAACACTGGGGAGGAGAGAGAGAAACACTGGGGGGAGAGAGAGAGAGAAAGAGAAACATTGGGGGAGAGAGAGAAACACTGGGGGGAGAGTGAGAGAAACACTGCGCAGGAGAGAGAGAAACACTGGGGGGAGAGAGTCAGAAACACTGGGGGAGAGAGAGAGAAAAACTGGGGAGAGAGAGAGAGAGAGAGCGAGAAACATTGTGTGGAGAGAGAGAGAGAGAGTGAAACTCAGCCGGGAGAGAGAGAGAGAAACACTGGGGAGGAGAGAGAGAAACATTGGTCTGAGAGAGAGAGAGAAAAACACTGGGGGAGAGCGAGAAACACTTGTGTGAGAGAGAGAAACACTGGGGAGGAGGGCGAGAAACACTGGGGTGAGAGAGAGAGAAACACTGGTGGAGAAAGACAAACACTGGGGGAGAGAGAGAAAGAACAACACTGGTGGGAGAGAGAGAGAGAGAGAAACACTGGGGGAGAGAGAGAGAAAAACTGGGGAGAGAGAGAGAGAAACACTGGGGGGAGAGAGAGAGAGAAACACTGGGGGAGAGAGAGAAACACTGGGGGAGAGTAAGAGAAACACTGCGCAGGAGAGAGAGAAACACTGGGGGGTGAGAGAGAGAAACACTGGGGGAGAGAGAGAGAAAAACTGGGGAGAGAGAGAGAGAAAGCGAGAAACATTGTGTGGAGAGAGAGAGAGAGAAACTCAGCCAGGAGAGAGAGGGAGAAACAGTGGGGAGGAGAGACAGAAACACTGGTCTGAGAGAGAAAGAGAAACACTGGGGGAGAGCGAGAAACACTTGGGGGAGAGAGAGAAACACTGGGGAGGAGAGCAAGAAACACTGGGGGGAGAGAGAGAGAAACACTGGTGGAGAGAGACAAACACTGGGGGAGAGAGAGAGAAACACTGGGGAGAGAGAGAGAAACACTGGGGGAGAGAGAGAGAGAAACACTGGGGGGAGAGAGAGAAAAAAACACTGGGGGAGAGAGAGAGAAACACTGGGGGAGAGTGATAGAGAAACAATGGGGGGCGAGCGAGAGCTGAGAGAGAGAAACTCAGTGGGGAGAGAGAGAGAGAAACACTGGGGAGGAGAGAGAGAAACACTGGGGAGGAGGGCGAGAAACACTGGGGGGAGAGAGAGAGTATCACTGCTGGAGAGAGACAAACACTGGGGGGAGAGAGAAAGAAACACTGAGGGGAGAGAGAGAAACACTGGGGGAGAGAGAGAGAAAAACACTGGGGGGAGAGAGAGAGAGAGAGAACCACTGGGGGGAGAGAGAGAGAGAAAAACACTGGGGGGAGAGAGAGAGAGAGAAACACTGGGGGAGAGAGAGAAACACTGGGGGGAGAGTGAGAGAAACACTGCGCAGGAGAGAGAGAAACACTGGGGGAGCGAGAGAGAAACACTGGGCGAGAGAGAGAGAAAAACTGGGGAGAGAGAGAGAGAGCGAGAAACATTGTGTGGAGAGAGAGAGAGTGAAACTCAGCCGGGAGAGAGAGAGAGAAACACTGGGGAGGAGAGAGAGAAACACTGGTCTGAGAGAGAGAGAGAAACACTGGGGGAGAGCGAGAAACACTTGGGGGAGAGAGAGAAACACCGGGGAGGAGGGCGAGACAAACTGGGGTGAGAGTGAGAGAAACACTGGTGGAGAGAGACAAACACTGGGGGGAGAGAGAGAGAAACACTGGGGGGAGAGAGAGAAACACTGGGGGAGAGAGAGAGAGAAAAACACTGGTGGGAGAGAGAGAGAGAGAAACACTGGGGGGAGAGAGAGAGAAAAACACTGGGGGGAGAGAGAGAGAGAGAAACACTGGGGGAGAGTGATAGAGAAACACTGGGGGGAGAGAGAGAGCTGAGAGAGAGAAACTCAGTGGGGAGAGAGATAGAGAGAAACACTCGGGAGGAGAGAGAGAAGCACTGGGGGGAGAGAGAGAGAGAGAAACACTGGGGGCGAGAGAGAAACACTGGGGGTTAGAGAGAGAGAAACACTGCGGAGGAGAGAGAGAAACACTGGGGGGGAGAGAGAGAGAAACACGGGGGGAGAGAGAGAAACACTGTGGGGAGAGACAGAGAGAAAGACACTGGGGGGAGAGAGAGAGAAACACTGGGGGGAGAGAGAGAGAAACACTGGGGAAGACAGAGAGAAAAACTGGGGAGAGAGAGAGAGAGAGCGAGAAACATTGTGTGGAGAGAGAGAGAGAGAGAGAGAAACAATGGGGAGGAGAGAGAGAAACACTGGTCTGAGAGAGAGAAACACTGGCGGAGAGCGGGAACCACTGGGGGGTGAGAGAGAAACACTGGGGAGGAGAGAGAGAAACACATCGGGGGTGAGAGAGAGAAACACTGGTGGAGAGAGACAAACACTGGGGGAAGAGAGAGAGAAAAGCAGTGGGGGGAGAGAGAGAGAAAAACACTGGGGGGAGAGAGAGAAATGCTGGGGGACAGACAGAGAAACACTGGGGAGATAGAGAGAGCGAGAAACACTGTGGGGAGAGAGAGAGATACACTGGGGGAGAGAGCGAAACACTGGGGGGAGAGAGATAGAAACATTGGTGGAGAGAGAGAAACACTGGAGAAAGAGAGATCGAAACACTGGGGGGAGTGAGAGAATCACTAGGGAGAGAGAGAGAAACACTGGGGGGGAGAGAGAAACAGTTGGGGGAGATAGAGAGAAACAGTGGGGGAGAGAGAGAAAGACTGGGGTGAGAGGGAAACACTGGGGAGAGAGAGAGAAACAATGGGGAGAGAGAGATAAACACTGGGGAAGAGAGAGTGAAACACTGGCGGGATGGAGAGAGGGATATAGAGAAACAGTGGGGGGAGAAAGAGAGAGAGAGAAACACTGGGGAGAGAGACAGAGAGACACTGGGTGGAGAGAGGGTGAAACACTGGTGGGAGAGAGAGAGAGAAACACTGGGGGGAGAGAGAGAAACACTGGGGAGAGAGGGAGAGAGAGAAACACTGGGGAGGGAGAGAGAGAAACACTGAGGGAGAGAGAGAGAGAAACACTGTGGGGAGAGAGAGAAACACTGGGGAGAGAGAGGAACACTGTGGAGAGAGAGAGAGAGAGAAACACTGGGGGAGGAAAGAGAGAGAGAGAGAGAAACACTGTGGGGATGGAGAGAGACAGAGAAACACTGGGGGGAGATAGAGAAACACTGGGGGGAGAGAGAGAAACACTGGGGAGAGACAGAGAGAAACACTGGGGAGAGACAGAGAAACACTGGTGGGAGAGACAGAGAAACACTGGTGGGAGAGAGAGAATAACACTGGGGGGAGAGAGAGATAAACACTGGGGGGAGAAGGAGAGAAAAACTGGGGGGAGAGAGAGAGAAACACTGGTGGGAGAGAGAGAGAAGAACATTGGGTGGAGAGAGGGTGAAACACTGGTGGGAGAGAGAGAGAGAAATACTGGGGGGGGGGGAGAGAGAGAGAAACACTGGAGAGAGAGGGTGAGAGAGAAACACTGGGGGGAGAGAGAGAAACACTGGGGAGAGAGAGGAACACTGGGGAGTGACAGCGAGAGAAACACTGTGGGAGGAGAGAGTGAGAGAGAGAGAAACAGTATGGGGATATAGAGAGAGAGAAACACTGGGGGGATAGAGAGAAACACTGGGGGAGAGTGGGAGAAAAACTGGGGGGAGAGAGAGAGAAACACTGGGGAGAGACAGAGAAACACTGGTGGGAGAGACAGAGAAACACTGGTGGGAGAGAGAGAATAGCTTTGGTGGGAGAGAGAGATAAACACTGGGGAGAGAGAGGAACACTGGGGAGAGAGAGAGAGAGAAACACTGTTGGAGGAGAGAGTGAGAGAGAGAGAGAAACAGTGTGGGGATAGAGAGAGGGAGAGAAACACTGGTGGGATAGAGATAAACACTGGGGGAGGAGTGGGAGAAGCACTGGGGGAGAGAGAGAGAGGAACACTTAGGGGAGAGAGAGAGGGATAGAGAGGGAGAAACACTGGGGGGAGGGAGAGAAACACTGGGGGGAGAGAGAGAGAGAAACACTGGGGGAGAGAGAGAAACACTGAGGGGAGAGAGAGAGGGAGAGAGAGAGAGAGACACTGGGGAGAGAGAGAGAGAGTGAGAAACTGGGGGAGAGATAGAGAGAGACACTGGGTGGAGAGAGGGTGAAACACTGGTGGGAGAGAGAGAGAGAAACACTGCGGGGAGGAGAGAGAAATACTGGGGAGAGAGAGAGAAACACTGGGGGGAGAGAGAGAACACTGTGGAGAGAGAGAGAGAGAGAAACACTGGGGGAGGAAAGAGAGAGAGAGAGAAACACTGTGGGGATGGAGAGAGACAGAGAAACACTGGGGGGAGATAGAGAAACACTGGGGGGAGAGAGAGAAACACTGGGGAGAGACAGAGAGAAACACTGGGGAGAGACAGAGAAACACTGGTGGGAGAGACAGAGAAACACTGGTGGGAGAGAGAGAATAACACTGGGGGGAGAGAGAGATAAACACTGGGGGGAGAGAGAGAGAAAAACTGGGGGGAGAGAGAGAGAAACACTGGTGGGAGAGAGAGAGAAGAACATTGGGTGGAGAGAGGGTGAAACACTGGTGGGAGAGAGAGAGAGAAATACTGGGGGGGGGAGAGAGAGAGAAACACTGGAGAGAGAGGGTGAGAGAGAAACACTGGGGGGAGAGAGAGAAACACTGGGGAGAGAGAGGAACACTGGGGAGTGACAGCGAGAGAAACACTGTGGGAGGAGAGAGTGAGAGAGAGAGAAACAGTATGGGGATATAGAGAGAGAGAAACACTGGGGGGATAGAGAGAAACACTGGGGGAGAGTGGGAGAAAAACTGGGGGGAGAGAGAGAGAAACACTGGGGAGAGACAGAGAAACACTGGTGGGAGAGACAGAGAAACACTGGTGGGAGAGAGAGAATAGCTTTGGTGGGAGAGAGAGATAAACACTGGGGAGAGAGAGGAACACTGGGGAGAGAGAGAGACAGAAACACTGTTGGAGGAGAGAGTGAGAGAGAGAGAGAAACAGTGTGGGGATAGAGAGAGGGAGAGGAACACTGGTGGGATAGAGATAAACACTGGGGGAGGAGTGGGAGAAGCACTGGGGGAGAGAGAGAGAGGAACACTTGGGGGAGAGAGAGAGGGATAGAGAGGGAGAAACACTGGGGGGAGGGAGAGAATCACTGGGGGGAGAGAGAGAGAAACACTGGGGGAGAGAGAGAAACACTGAGGGGAGAGAGAGAGGGAGAGAGAGAGAGAAACACTGGGGAGAGAGAGAGAGAGTGAGAAACTGGGGGAGAGATAGAGAGAGACACTGGGTGGAGAGAGGGTGAAACACTGGTGGGAGAGAGAGAGAGAAACACTGCGGGGGGGAGAGAGAAATACTGGGGAGAGAGAGAACACTGGGGAGAGAGGGAGAGAGAGAAACTCTGGGGAGAGAGAGAAACACTGGGGAGAGAGAGGAACACTGTGGAGAGAGAAATAGAGAGAGAAGCACTGGGGGAGGAAAGAGAGAGAGAGAAACACTGTGGGGATGGAGAGAGACAGAGAAACACTGGGGGGAGATAGAGAAACACTGGGGGGAGATAGAGAATAACACTGGTGGGAGAGGGAGATAAACACTGGGGGAGAGAGAGAGAAAAACTGGGGGGAGAGAGAGAGAAACACTGGGGGGAGAGAGAGAGAGAAACACTGGGTGGAAAGAGGGTGAAACACTGGTGGGAGAGAGAGAGAGAAATACTGGGGGGGGAGACAGAGAAACACTGGAGAGAGAGGGAGAGAGAGAAACACTGGGGGGAGAGAGAGAAACAGTGGGGGAGAGAGAGAGAAACACTGGGGAGAGAGAGGAACACTGGGGAGAGAGAGAGAGAGAAACACTGTTGGAGGAGAGAGTGAGAGAGAGAGAGAAACAGTGTGGGGATAGAGAGAGGGAGAGAAACACTGGTGGGATAGAGATAAACACTGGGGGGAGAGTGGGAGAAACACTGGGGGGAGAGAGAGAGGGAAACACTGGTGGGAGAGACAGAGAGACACTGGTGTGAGAGAGAGAATAGCACTGGGGGAGAGAGAGATATACACTGGGGGGAGAGAGAGAGAGAAACACTGGGGGGAGAGAGAGAGACACTGGGGGGAGATAGAGTGACAATGGGGGAGAGAGAGAGAGAAACACTGTGGGTGAGAGAGAGGGAAACACTCGTGGGAGAGGGAGAGAGAGAAACACTGGGGGAGAGAGAGAGAGAAACACTGGGGGGAGAGAGAGAGGGAGAGAGAGATAGAAACAGTGGGGGGAGAGAGAGGAACACTGGGGGGTAAGAGAGAGGGAGACACTGGAGGGAGAGAGAGAAACAGTGGGGGGAGAGAGAGAGAGAAACACTGGGGGGGGGATAGAGAAACACTGGGGGGTGGAGAGAGAGATAAACACTACGGGTAGAGAGAGAAATACTGGGGAGAGAGCGAAACACTGGGGAGAGAGAGAAACACTGGGGAGAGAGACAGAAACACTGAGGTGAGTGAGAGAAACACTGGGGGGGGGAGAGAGAAACACTGGGGGGGGAGAGAGAAACACTCGGTCGCGAGAGGGTGAAACACTGGTGGGAGAGAGAGAGAGAGAAACACTGCGGGTAGAGAGAGAAACACTGGGGAGAGAGCGAAACACTGGGGAGAGAGAGAAACACTGGAGAGAGAGACAGAAACACTGGGGGAAGAGAGAGAAACACAGGGGGGAGGAGAGAGAGAAACACTGGGGGGGAGAGAGAGAAACACTGGTGGGGTGGAGAGAGAAACACTTGGTCGCGAGAGGGTGAAACACTGGTGGGAGAGAGAGAGAGAAATACTGGGGGGGGGGAGAGACAGAGAAACACTGGAGAGAGAGGGAGAGAGAGAAACACTGGGGGAGAGAGAGAAACAGTGGGGAGAGAGAGAGAGAGAGAAACACTGTTGGAGGAGGGAGTGAGAGAGAGAGAGAAACAGTGTGGGGATAGAGAGAGGAGAGAAACACTGGTGGGATAGAGATAAACACTGGGGGGAGAGTGGGAGAAACACTGCGGGGAGAGAGAGAGAGGAACACTGGTGTGAGAGAGAGAATAGCACTGGGGGAGAGAGAGATAAACACTGTGGGGAGAGAGAGAGAAACACTGGGGGGAGAGAGAGAGACACTGGGGGGAGATAGAGTGACAATGGGGGGAGAGAGAGAGAGAGACACTGTGGGGTGAGAGAGAGGGAAACACTGGTGGGAGAGAGGGAGAGAGAGAAACACTGGGGGAGAGAGAGAGAGAAACACTGAGGGGAGAGAGAGGAACACTGGGGGGAGAGAGAGAGGGAGACACTGGAGGGAGAGAGAGAAACAGTGGGGGGAGAGAGAGAGAAACACTGGGGGGGATAGAGAAACACTGGGGGGTGGAGAGAGAGATAAACACTGCGGGTAGAGAGAGAAACACTGGGGAGAGAGCGAAACACTGGGGAGAGAGAGAAACACTGGGGAGAGAGACAGAAACACTGGGGGGAGAGAGAGAAACACAGGGGGGAGGAGAGAGAGAAACACTGGGGGGAGAGAGAGAAACACTGGTGGGGTAGAGAGAGAAACACTTGGTCGCGAGAGGGTGAAACACTGGTGGGAGAGAGAGAGAGAGAAACACTGGAGGGGGGAGAGAGACAAACACTGGGGAAAGAGAGAGAGAAATACTGGGGGCGGAAAGAGAGAGAGAGAGAGAAACACTGTGGGATTATAGAGAGAGAGAGAAACACTGGGGGGAGATAGAGAAACACTGGGGGGAGTGTGAGAGAAACAGTGGGGGCAGCGAGACAGAAACACTGGGGAGAGACAGAGAAACACTGGTGGGAGAGACAGAGAAACACTTGTGGGAGAGAGAGAATAACACTGGGGGGAGAGAGAGATAAACACTTGGTGGAGAGAGGGTTAAACACTGGTGGGAGAGAGAGAGAGAAACACTGCGGGGGGAGAGAGAGAAACACTGGGGAGAGAGAGAGAGAAATCCGGGGGGTGAGAGAGAAACACCGGAGAGAGAGAGGAACACTGGGGAGAGACAGAGAGAGAAACACTGTGGGAGGAGAGAGTGAGAGAGAGAGAGAAACAGTGTGGGTATATAGAGAGAGAGAGAGATAAACACTGGAGGGAGAGAGAGAAACACTGGGGGGAGAGAGAGAGAAACACCGTGGGGAGAGAGAGAAACACTGGGGGGAGAGAGAGAGCGACACTAGGGGGAGAGAGAGAGGGAAACACTGGGGGGAGAGAGAGAGAGAGAGAAACACTGGGGGGAGAGAGAGGAACACTGGGGGGAGAGAGAGAGAGCGACACTGGTGGGAGTGAGAGAGAAACACTGTGGGGAGAGTGAGAAACACTGGGGGGAGAGAGAGAGAGAGACACTGGTGGGAGAGAGATTGACACTGGGGGGAGAGAGAGAGGGGGAAACACTGGGGAAGAGAGAGAGAGAGAAACTCTGAGGGGAGAGAGAGAGGCAGAGAGAGAGAAACACTGTGGGAGGAGAGAGAGAAACTGGGGAGAGAGAGAGCGAAACACTGGAGAGAGAGAGAAACACTGGGGGGAGAGAGAGAACCACTGGGGAGAGAGAGTGTAACACTGGGGGTGGAGATAGAAACAATGGGGGGAGAGAGAGAGAATAACTGCGGGTGGAGAGAGAAACACTGGGGAGAGAGCGAAACACTGGGGAGGGAGAGAAACACTGGGGAGAGAGACAGAAACACTGGTGGAGAGAGAGAGAAACACTGGCGGGATGGAGGGAGGGTTATAGACAAACAGTGGGGGGAGAAAGAGAGAGAGAGAAACACTGGGGAGAGAGAGAGAAAAGCACTGGGTCGAGAGAGGGTGAAACACTGGTGGGAGAGAGAGAGAGAGACAGACTGGGGGGGGGAGAGAGATAAACACTGGGGGGGGGGTGATAGAGAAACACTGGGGAGAGAGGGAGAGAGAGAAACACTGGGGAGAGAGAGAGAGAGAAACACTGGGGGACAGAGAGAGTGAGAAACACTGTGAGGAGAGAGAGAAACACTGGGAAGAGAGAGGAACACTGTGGAGAGAGAGAGAGAGAAACACTGGGGGGGAGAGAGAGAAACACTGGGGGAGAGAGAGAGAAACACGGTTGGGAGGGAGAGAAACACTGGAGAGAGAGAGGAACACTGGGGAGAGAGAGAGAGAGAGAGAGAGAAACACTGTGGGAGGAGAGAGTGAAAGAGAGAGAGAAACATTGTGGGTATGGAGAGAGAGAGAGAGACACGGGGGGGGAGAGAGAGAAACACTGGGGGGAGAGAGAGAGAAACACCGTGGGGAGAGAGAGAAACACTGGGGGGAGAGAGAGAGCGACACTAGGGGGAGAGAGAGAGGGAAACACTGGGGGGAGAGAGAGAGAGAGAGAAACACTGGGGGGAGAGAGAGGAACACTGGGGGGAGAGAGAGAGAGCGACACTGGTGGGAGTGAGAGAGAAACACTGTGGGGAGAGTGAGAAACACTGGGGGGAGAGAGAGAGAGAGACACTGGTGGGAGAGAGATTGACACTGGGGGGAGAGAGAGAGGGGGAAACACTGGGGAAGAGAGAGAGAGAGAAACTCTGAGGGGAGAGAGAGAGGCAGAGAGAGAGAAACACTGTGGGAGGAGAGAGAGAGAGAGAGAGAAACTGGGGAGAGAGAGAGCGAAACACTGGAGAGAGAGAGAAACACTGGGGGGAGAGAGAGAACCACTGGGGAGAGAGAGTGTAACACTGGGGGTGGAGATAGAAACAATGGGGGGAGAGAGAGAGAATAACTGCGGGTGGAGAGAGAAACACTGGGGAGAGAGCGAAACACTGGGGAGGGAGAGAAACACTGGGGAGAGAGACAGAAACACTGGTGGAGAGAGAGAGAAGCACTGGCGGGATGGAGGGAGGGTTATAGACAAACAGTGGGGGGAGAAAGAGAGAGAGCGAAACACTGGGGAGAGAGAGAGAAAAGCACTGGGTCGAGAGAGGGTGAAACACTGGTGGGAGAGAGAGAGAGAGACAGACTGGGGGGGAGAGAGATAAACACTGGGGGGGGGGGTGATAGAGAAACACTGGGGAGAGAGGGAGAGAGAGAAACACTGGGGAGAGAGAGAGAGAGAAACACTGGGGGACAGAGAGAG
The DNA here is from genome assembly GCF_035084215.1 of Heptranchias perlo. Lineage (NCBI taxonomy): Eukaryota > Metazoa > Chordata > Chondrichthyes > Hexanchiformes > Hexanchidae > Heptranchias > Heptranchias perlo. Next base: position 485,093 of record NW_027139226.1, on the reverse strand, counting down.
TGAGAAACACTGTGAGGAGAGAGAGAAACACTGGGAAGAGAGAGGAACACTGTGGAGAGAGAGAGAGAGAAACACTGGGGGGGAGAGAGAGAAACACTGGGGAGAGAGAGAGAAACACGGTTGGGAGGGAGAGAAACACTGGAGAGAGAGAGGAACACTGGGGGGAGAGAGAGAGAGAGAGAGAGAAACACTGTGGGAGGAGAGAGTGAAAGAGAGAGAGAAACATTGTGGGTATGGAGAGAGAGAGAGAGACACGGGGGGGAGAGAGAGAAACACTGGGAGTAGAGTGAGAGAAACACTGGGGGGAGCGAGAGTGAAACCCTGCGGAGAGACAGAGAAACACTTGTGGGTGAGACAGAGAAACACTGGTGGGAGAGAGAGAAAAGCACTGGGGGGAGAGAGAGATAAACAATGGGGGAGAGAGAGAGAAACACTGGGGGGTGGGAGAGAGAGAAACACTGGGGGAGAGACAGAGAGAAACACTGGGGGGAGAGAGAGAGAGAAGCACTGGGGGAGAGAGAGAGGGAGAGAGAGAGAGTAACACTGGGGGGAGAGAGGAACACAGGGGAGAGAGAGAGAGAGAGAGAAACACTGTGGGAGGAGAGAGTGAAAGAGAGAGAGAAACAGTGTGGGTATAGAGAGAGAGTAAGAGAGACACTGGGGGGAGCGAGAGAGAAACACTGGGGAGAGAGAGAGAAACACGGGGAGGAGAGAGAGAAACACTGGAGAGAGAGAGGAACACATGGGAGAGAGAGAGAGAGAGAGAGAAACACTGTGGGAGGAGACAGTGAAAGAGAGAGAGAAACAGTGTGGGTATAGAGAGAGAGTAAGAGAGACACTGGGGGGAGCGAGAGAGAAACACTGGGGAGAGAGAGAGAAACACGGGGAGGAGAGAGAGAAACACTGGAGAGAGAGAGGAACACAGGGGAGAGAGAGAGAGAGAGAGAGAGAGAAACACTGTGGGAGGAGACAGTGAAAGAGAGAGAGAAACAGTATGGGTATAGAGAGAGAAAGAGAGACACTGGGGGGAGCGAGAGAGAAACACTGGGGAGAGACAGAGAAACACTGGTGGGAGAGACAGAGAAACACTGATGGGAGCGAGAGAATAGCACTGTGGGGAGAGAGAGATAAACACTGGGGGGAGAGAGAGAGAAACACTGGGGGGAGAGAGAGAAACACTGGGGGGAGAGAGAGAGAGAGACACTGGGGGGAGAGAGAGAGACACTGGGGAGAGAGAGAGAGAGAGAAACACTGGTGGGAGAGACAGAGAAACACTGGTGGGAGAGAGAGAATAGCACTGTGGGGAGAGAGAGATAAACACTGGGGGGAGAGAGAGAGAAACACTGGGGAAGAGAGAGAGAGAGAAACACTGTCGGGAGAGAGAGAAACACTGGGGGGAGAGAGAGAAACACTGGGGAGAGAGAGTGAAACACTGGGGGTGGAGAAAGAAATAGTGGGGGGAGAGAGAGAAACACTGGGGGGGACAGAGAAACACTGGGGGGTGGAGAGAGAGAGAAACACTGCGGGTAGAGAGAGAAACACTGGGCAGAGAGCGAAACACTGGGGAGAGAGAGAAACACTGGGGAGAGAGACAGAAACACTGGGGGGAGATAGAGAGAAACACAGGGGGGAGAGAGAGAGAAACACTGGGGGGAGAGAGGGAAACACTGGGGGGAGGAAAGAGGGAGAAACACTGGGGGGAGAGAGAGAGAAACACTGGGGTGAGAGAGAGAAACACTGGGAGTAGAGTGAGAGAAACACTGGGGGGAGCGAGAGTGAAACACTGGGGAGAGACAGAGAAACACTTGTGGGAGAGACAGAGAAACACTGGTGGGAGAGAGAGAAAAGCACTGGGGGGAGAGAGAGATAAACAATGGGGGAGAGAGAGAGAAACACTGGTGGGAGGGAGAGAGAGAAGCACTGTGGGGAGAGAGAGGGGGAGAGAGAGAGAGAAACACTGGGGCGAGAGAGGAACACAGGGGAGAGAGAGAGAGAGAGAGAGAAACAGTGTGGGTATACAGAGAGAAAGAGAGACACTGGGGGGAGCGAGAGAGAAACACTGGGGAGAGGGAGCGAAACAAGGGGAGGAGAGAGAGAAACACTGGAGAGAGAGAGGAACACAGGGGAGAGAGAGAGAGAGAGAGAGAAACACTGTGGGAGGAGAGAGTGAAGGAGAGAGAGAAACAGTGTGGGTATAGAGAGAGAAAGTGAGACACTGGGGGGAGCGAGAGAGAAACACTGGGGAGAGACAGAGAAACACTGGTGGGAGAGACAGAGAAACACTGGTGGGAGAGAGAGAATAACACTGGGGGGAGAGAGAGATAAACACTGGGGGGAGAGAGAGAGAAACACTGGGGGGAGTGAGAGAGAAACACTGGGGGAAGAGAGAGAGAAACACTGGGTGGAGAGAGGGTGAAACACTGGTGGGAGAGAGAGAGAGAGAAACACTGGGGGGGGGGGGAGAGAGAGAAACACTGAGGAGAGAGAGAGAGAAACACGGGGGGGGGGGAGGGAGAGAAACACTGGAGAGAGAGGGTGAGATAGAAACACTGGGGGGAGAGTGAGAAACACTGTGGGAGAGAGAGAGAAACACTGGGGAGAGAGAGGAACACTGGGGAGAGAGAGAGAGAGAGAAAAACTGTGGGAGGAGAGAGTGAGAGAGAGAGAAAAACAGTGTGGGGATAGAGAGAGAGAGAGAAACACTTGGGGAGAGAGAGAAACAATGGGAGGAGAGTGAGAGAAACACTGGGGGAGCGAGTGAGAAACACTGGGGAGAGAGCGAGAAACACTGGTGGGAGAGAGAGAATAGCACTGGGGAGAGAGAGAGATAAACACTGGGGGGAGAGAGAGTGAAACACTGGGGGGAGAGAGATAGAAACACTGGGGGTAGAGAGAGAGAAACACTGGGGGGAGAGAGAGAAACACTGGGGGAGAGAGGGAGAAACACTAGGGGAGAGAGAGAAACACTGGTGGGAGAGAGAGAGAGACACTGGGGGGAGAGAGAGAGACAATGGGGGGGAGAGAGAGAGAAAAACACTGGGGGAGAGAGAGGGAGAAACACTGGGGGGAGAGAGAGAGGGAGATAGAGAGAGAAACACTGGGAGGAGAAAGAGAAACACTGGGGGGAGAGAGAGAGAGAGACTGGTGGGAGAGAGATGGATACAGGGGGGAGAGAGAGAGAAACAGTGCGGGGGGAGAGAGAGAAACACTGGGGGAGAGAGAGAAACACTGCGGGTGGAGAGAGAAACACTGGGGAGGGAGCGAAACACTGGGGAGAGAGAGAAACACTGGGGGTGAGACAGAAACACTGGGGGGAGAGAGAGAGAAACACAGCGGGAGGAGAGAGAGAAAAACTAGGGGTGAGATAGAAACACTGGGGGAGGAGAGAGAGAAACACTGGGTGCAGAGAGAGTGAAACACTGGTGGGAGAGAGAGAGAGAGAAACACTGGGTGCAGAGAGATTGACACACTGGTGGGAGAGAGAGAGAGAGAAACACTGGGGTGGAGAGAGAGAAACACTGGGTGCAGAGAGAGTGAAACACTGGTGGGAGAGAGAGAGAGAGAAACACTGGGTGCAGAGAGAGTGAAACACTGGTGGGAGAGAGAGAGAGAGAAACACTGGGGGGGGGGGGAACAGAGAGAAACACTGAGGAGAGAGAGAGAGAAACACTGGGAGGAGAGAGAGAATCACTGGGGAGAGAGGGAGAGAGAGAAACACTGTGGGGAGAGAGAGAGAAACACTGGGGGGAGAGAGAGAGAAACACTGAGGAGAGAGAGAGAAACACTGGGAGGAGAAGGAGAATCACTGGGGAGAGAGGGAGAGAGAGAAACACTGGGGGAGAGAGAGAGAGAGAAACACTGGGGGGGGGAGAGAGAGAAACACTGAGGAGAGAGAGAGAAACACTGGGAGGAGAGAGAGAATCACTGGGGAAAGAGGGAGAGAGTGAAACACTGGGGGAGAGAGAGAGAAACACTGGGGGAGAGAGAGAGAGAGGAACACTGTGGAGAGAGAGAGAGAAACACTGGGGGAGGAAAGAGAGAGAGAGAGACATTGTGGGGATAGAGAGAGAGAGAGAAACACTGGGGAGAGACAGAGAAACTCTGGTGGGAGAGACAGAGAAACACTGGTGGGAGAGAGAGAATAACACTGGGGGGAGAGAGAGATAAACACTGGGGGGAGAGAGAGAGAAACACTGGGGGGAGTGAGAGAGAAACACTGGGGGAAGAGAGGGAGAAACACTGGGTGGAGGAGGGTGCAACACTGGTGGGAGAGAGAGAGAGAGAAACAATGGGGGGGAGAGAGAAACACTGAGGAGAGAGAGAGAAACACTGGGGAGAGAGAGGAACACTGGGGAGAGAGAGAGAGAGAGAGAAACACTGTGGGAGGAGAGAGTGAGAGAGAGAGAAAAACAGTGTGGGGATAGAGAGAGAGAGAGAAACACTTGGGGGAGAGAGAGAAACAATGGGAGGAGAGTGAGAGAAACACTGGGGGAGAGAGAGAGAAACACTGTGGGGTGAGAGAGAAACACTGCGGGGAGAAAGAGAAATAATGGGGAGAGCGATTGAAACGCTGGGGAGAGAGTGAAACACTGGGGAGTGAGACAGAAACACTGGGGGGAGAGAGAGAGAAACACTGGGGGTGGAGAGAGAAAGAAACACGGCGGGTAGAGAGAGAAACACTGGGGAGAGAGCGAAACACTGGGAGAGAGAGAAACACTGGGGAGAGAGACAGAAACACTGGGGGGAGAGAGAGAGAAACACTGGGGGGAGGAGAGAGAGAAAAACACTGGGGGGACAGAGAGAGAAACACTGGCGGGATGGAGGGAGGGATATAGAGAAACAGTGGGGGGAGAAAGAGAAAGAGAGAAACACTGGGGAGAGGGAGAGAGATACACTGGGTCGAGAGAGGGTGAAACACTGTTGGGAGAGAGAGAGAGAAACACTGTGGGGGGGGAGAGAGAGAGACACTGGGGAGAGAGAGAGAGAAACACTGTGTGGTGAGAGAGAAACACTGGGGAGAGAGGGAGAGAGAGAAACACTGGGGAGAGAGAGAAACACTGGGGGAGAGAGTGAGAGTGAAACACTGGGGATAGAGAGGAACACTGTGGAGAGAGAGAGAGAGAAACACTGTGGGAGGAGAGAGTGAGAGAGAGAGAAAAACAGTGTGGGGATAGAGAGAGAGAGAGAAACACTTGGGGGAGAGAGAGAAACAATGGGAGGAGAGTGAGAGAAACACTGGGGGGAGAGAGAGATAAACACTGGGGGGGAGAGAGAGAGAAACACTGGGGGGAGAGAGAGAGAAACACTGGGGGGAGAGAGAGAGAAACACTGGGGGGAGAGAGAGAAACACTGGGGGGAGAGAGAGAGAAACACTTGGGGGAGAGAGAGAGAGAAACACTGGGGGGAGAGAGAGAAACACTGGGGGGAGAGAGAGAGACACTGGGGGGAGAGAGAGAGAGAAACATTGGGGGGAGAAAGAGAAATAATGGGGAGAGCGAGTGAAACGCTGGGGAGAGAGTGAAACACTGGGGAGAGAGACAGAAACACTGGGGGGAGAGAGAGAGAAACACTGGGGGTGGAGAGAGAGAGAAACACGGCGGGTAGAGAGAGAAACACTGGGGAGAGAGCGAAACACTGGGAGAGAGAGAAACACTGGGGAGAGAGACAGAAACACTGGGGGGAGAGAGAGAGAAACACTGGGGGGAGGAGAGAGAGAAAAACACTGGGGGGACAGAGAGAGAAACACTGGCGGGATGGAGGGAGGGATATAGATAAACAGTGGGGGGAGAAAGAGAAAGAGAGAAACACTGGGGAGAGGGAGAGAGATACACTGGGTCGAGAGAGGGTGAAACACTGTTGGGAGAGAGAGAGAGAAACACTGTGGGGGGGGGGGGGAGAGAGAGAGACACTGGGGAGAGAGAGAGAGAAACACTGTGTGGTGAGAGAGAAACACTGGGGAGAGAGGGAGAGAGAGAAACACTGGGGAGAGAGAGAGAGAAACACTGGGGGAGAGAGTGAGAGAGAAACACTGGGGAGAGAGAGGAACACTGTGGAGAGAGAGAGAGAGAAACACTGTGGGAGGAGAGAGTGAGAGAGAGAGAAAAACAGTGTGGGGATAGAGAGAGAGAGAGAAAAACACTTGGGGGAGAGAGAGAAACAATGGGAGGAGAGTGAGAGAAACACTGGGGGGAGAGAGATATAAACACTGGGTGGGAGAGAGAGAGAAACACTGGGGGGAGAGAGAGAGAAACACTGGGGGGAGAGAGAGAGAAACACTGGGGGGAGAGAGAGAAACACTGGGGGGAGAGAGAGAGAAACACTTGGGGGGGAGAGAGAGAAACACTGGGGGGAGAGAGAGAAACACTGGGGGGAGAGAGAGAGACACTGGGGGGAGAGAGAGAGAGAAACATTGGGGGGAGAGAGAGAGAGAGACTGGTGGGAGATAGATGGACACTGGGGGGAGAGAGAGAGAAACAGTGCGGGGGGAGAGAGAGAAACACTGGGGGGAGAGAGAGAAACACTGCGGGTCGAGAGAGAAACACTGGGGAGTGAGCGAAACACTGGGGAGAGAGAGAAACACTGGGAGTGAGACAGAAACACTGGGGGGAGAGAGAGAGAAACACAGGGGGGAGAGAGAGAGAAACACAGGGGGAGGAGAGAGAGAAAAACTAGGGGTGAGAGAGAAGCACTGGGGGAGGAGAGAGAGAAACACTGGGTGCAGAGAGAGTGAAACACTGGTGGGAGAGAGAGAGAGAAACACTGGGTGCAGAGAGAGTGAAACACTGGTGGGAGAGAGAGAGAGAAACACTGGGGGGGGGGGGGCGGTGAGAGAGAGAACATAAGAACATAAGAACATAAGAACATAAGAAATTGGAGCAGGAGTCGGCCAATCGGCCCCTCGAGCCTGCTCCGCCATTCAATAAGATCATGGCTGATCTGATCCCAACCACAAATCTAAAGAACACAAGAAGTCGGAGCAGGACCCGGCCACATAGCCCCTGGGCCCTCTCCGCCACCCACAGGGCATTGACCGATCCGAACTCAGCTTCATGTCCAATTTCCTGCCCGCTCCCCATAACCCCTAATTCCCTTTACTTCTAGGAAACTGTCTATTTATGTTTTAAATTTATCTAATGATGTAGCTTCCACAGCTTCCTGGGGCAGCAAATTCCACAGACCTACCACCCTCTGAGTGAAGAAGTTTCTCCTCATCTCAGTTTTGAAAGAGCAGCCCCTTATTCTAAGATTATGCCCCCTAGTTCTAGTTTCACCCATCTTTGGGAACATCCTTACTGCATCCACCCGATCAAGACCCTTCACAATCTTATATGATTCAATAAGATCACCTCTCATTCTTCTGAACTCCAATGAGTAGAGACCCAATCTACTCAACCTCTCCTCATATGTCCGCCCCCTCATCCCCGGGATTAACCGAGTGAACCTTCTTTGTACTGCCTCGAGAGCAAGTATGTCTTTTCTTAAGTATGGAGACCAAAACTGTATGCAGTATTCCAGGTGCGGTCTCACCAATACCTTATATAACTGCAGCAATACCTCCTTGTTTTTATATTCTATCCCCCTAGCAATAAAAGCCAACATTCCGTTGGCTTTCTTGATCACCTGCTGCACCTGCATACCAACTTTTTGATTTTCTTGCACTAGGACCCCCAGATCCCTTTGTACTGCAGTACTTTCCAGTCTCTCGCCATTAAGAAAATAACTTGCTCTCTGATTTTTCCTGCCAAAGTGCATAACCTCACATTTTCCAATATTATATTGCATCTGCCAAATCTCCGCCCACTCACCCAGCCTGTCTATATCCCCTTGCAGGTTTTTTATGTCCTCCTCACTCTCTACTTTCCCTCCCATCTTTGTATCATCTGAAAATTTTGATATGTTGCACTCGGTCCCCTCCTCCAAATCGTTAATATAGATTGTAAAGAGTTGGGGACCCAGCACCGACCCCTGTGGAACACCACTGGTTACTGGTTGCCAGTCCGAAAATGAACCATTTATCCCAACTCTCTGCTTCCTGTTCGATAACCAATCCTCCACCCATGCCAGAATATTACCCCCAATCCCGTGATTTTTTATCTTAAGTAATAATCTTTTATGTGGCACCTTGTCGAATGCCTTCTGGAAGTCTAAATACACTATGTCCACTGAGGAGAGAGAGAGAGAAACACTGGGAGGAGAGAGAGAATCACTGGGGAGGGAGGGAGAGAGAGAAACAGTGGGGGAGAGAGAGAGAAACACTGGGGGAGAGAGAGAGAGAAACACTGTGGGATGAGAGAGAAACACTGGGGGGAGAAAGAGAAATAATGGGGAGAGCGAGTGAAACGCTGGGGAGAGAGTGAAAAACTGGGGAGAGAGACAGAAACACTGGGGGGAGAGAGAGAGAAACACTGGGGGTGGAGAGAGAGAGAAACACGGCGGGTAGAGAGAGAAACACTGGGGAGAGAGCGAAACACTGGGAGAGAGAGAAACACTGGGGAGAGAGACAGAAACACTGGGGGGAGAGAGAGAGAAACACAGGGGGGAGGAGAGAGAGAAAAACACTGGGAGAGAGAGAGAAACACTTGGGGAGAGAGAGAGAAACACTGGCGGGATGGAGGGAGGGATATAGAGAAACAGTGGGGGGAGAAAGAGAAAGAGAGAAACACTGGGGAGAGGGAGAGAGATACACTGGGTCGAGAGAGGGTGAAACACTGGTGGGAGAGAGAGAGAGAAACACTGTGGGGGGGGGAGAGAGAGAGACACTGGGGAGAGAGAGAGAGAAACACTGTGTGGTGAGAGAGAAACACTGGGGAGAGAGGGAGAGAGAGAAACACTGGGGGAGAGAGAGAGAGAAACACTGGGGGAGAGAGTGAGAGAGAAACACTGGGGAGAGAGAGGAACACTGTGGAGAGAGAGAGAGAGAAACACTGGGGGAGGAAAGAGAGAGAGACAGACACTGTGGGGATAGAGAGAGAGAGAGAGAAACACTGGGGAGAGACAGAGAAACACTGGTGGGAGAGACAGAGAAACGCTGGTGGGAGAGAGAGAATAACACTGGGGGGAGAGAGAGATAAACACTGGGGGGAGAGAGAGAGAAACACTGGGGGGAGTGAGAGAGAAACACTGGGGGAAGAGGGAGAGGAACACTGGATGGAGAGAGGGTGAAACACTGGTGGGAGAGAGAGAGAGAGAAGCACTGGGGGGGGGGGAGAGAGAGAAACACTTAGGAGAGAGAGAGAGAAATACGGGGGGAGAGAGAGAAACACTGTGGGAGAGAGAGAGAAACACTGGGGAGAGAGAGGAACACTGGGGAGAGAGAGAGAGAGAAACACTGTGGGAGGAGAGAGTGAGAGAGAGAGAAAAACAGTGTGGGGATAGAGAGAGAGAGAGAAACACTTGGGGGAGAGAGAGAAACAATGGGAGGAGAGTGAGAGAAACACTGGGGGGAGAGAGAGATAAACACTGGGGGGGAGAGAGAGAGAAACACTGGGGGGAGAGAGAGAGAAACACTGGGGGGAGAGAGAGAGAAACACTGGGGGTGGAGAGAGAGACAAACACGGCGGGTAGAGAGAGAAACACTGGGGAGAGAGCGAAACACTGGGAGAGAGAGAAACACTGGGGAGAGAGACAGAAACACTGGGGGGAGAGAGAGAGAAACACAGGGGGGATTAGAGAGAGAAAAACACTGGGAGAGAGAGAGAAACACTTGGGGAGAGAGAGAGAAACACTGGCGGGATGGAGGGAGGGATATAGAGAAACAGTGGGGGGAGAAAGAGAAAGAGAGAAACACTGGGGAGAGGGAGAGAGATACACTGGGTCGAGAGAGGGTGAAACACTGGTGGGAGAGTGAGAGAGAAACACTGTGGGGGGGAGAGAGAGAGACACTGGGGAGAGAGAGAGAGAAACACTGTGTGGTGAGAGAGAAACACTGGGGAGAGAGGGAGAGAGAGAAACACTGGGGGAGAGAGAGAGAGAAACACTGGGGGAGAGAGTGAGAGAGAAACACTGGGGAGAGAGAGGAACACTGTGGAGAGAGAGAGAGAGAAACACTGGGGGAGGAAAGAGAGAGAGAGAGAGACACTGTGGGGATAGAGAGAGAGAGAAACACTGGGGAGAGACAGAGAAACACTGGTGGGAGAGACAGAGAAACGCTGGTGGGAGAGAGAGAATAACACTGGGGGGAGAGAGAGATAAACACTGGGGGGAGAGAGAGAGAAACACTGGGGGGAGTGAGAGAGAAACACTGGGGGAAGAGGGAGAGGAACACTGGATGGAGAGAGGGTGAAACACTGGTGGGAGAGAGAGAGAGAGAAGCACTGGGGGGGGGCGGAGAGAGAGAAACACTGAGGAGAGAGAGAGAGAAACACGGTGGGGGAGAGAGAGAAACACTGTGGGAGAGAGAGAGAAACACTGGGGAGAGAGAGGAACACTGGGGAGAGAGAGAGAGAGAAACACTGTGGGAGGAGAGAGTGAGAGAGAGAGAAAAACAGTGTGGGGATAGAGAGAGAGAGAGAAACACTTGGGGGAGAGAGAGAAACAATGGGAGGAGAGTGAGAGAAACACTGGGGGAGCGAGTGAGAAACACTGGGGAGAGAGCGAGAAACACTGTTGGGAGAGAGAGAATAGCAGTGGGGGGGAGAGAGATAAACACTGGGGGAAGAGAGAGAGAAACACTGGGGGGAGAGAGAGAGAAACACTGGGGGGAGAGAGAGAGAAACACTGGGGGGAGAGAGAGAAACACTGGGGGGAGAGAGAGAAAAACATTGGGGGGAGAGAGAGAAACACTGGGGGGAGAGAGAGAGAAACATTGGGGGGAGAGAGAGAAACACTGGGGGGAGAGAGAGAGAGACACTGGGGGAGAGAGAGAGACACTGGGGGGGGGAGAGAGAGAGAGAGAAACACTGAGGGAGAGTGAGAGAGAAACACTGGGGGGAGAGAAAGAAACACTGGGGGGGAGAATGAGAGGGAAACACTGGGGAGAGAGAGAGAAACACTGGGGAGAGAGCGAGAAACACTGTTGGGAGAGAGAGAATAGCAGTGGGGGGAGAGAGAGATAAACACTGGGGGAAGAGAGAGAGAAACACTGGGGGGAGAGAGAGATAAACACTGGGGGCAGAGAGAGAGAAACACTGGGGGGAGAGAGAGAAACACTGGGGAGAGAGAGAGAAACATTGGGGGGAGAGAGAGAAACACTGGGGGGAGAGAGAGAGAAACATTGGGGGGAGAGAGAGAAACACTGGGGGGAGAGAGAGAGAGACACTGGGGGAGAGAGAGAGACACTGGTGGGGGGGAGAGAGAGAGAGAGAAACACTGAGGGAGAGTGAGAGAGAAACACTGGGGGGAGAGAAAGAAACACTGGGGGGGAGAATGAGAGGGAAACACTGGGGAGAGAGAGAGAGAGAGAGACACTGGGGAGAGAGAGAGATAAACACTGGGGGGAGAGAGAGAGGGAGAGAGAGAGAGAAACACTTGGGGGAGAAAGAGAAACACTGGGGGGAGAGAGAGAGAGACACTGGTGGGAGAGAGATGGACACTGGGGGCAGAGAGAGAGAAACAGTGCGGGGGGAGAGAGAGAAATACTGGGGGGAGAGAGAGAAACACTGGGGAGAAAGAGAGAAACACTGGGGGGAGAGAGAGAGGGAAACACTGGAGGGAGATAGAGAGAGAGAGAGAAACAATGGAGGAGAGAGAGTGAGAAACACTGGGGGGAGAGAGAGAGAGAAACTGGGGGGAGAGAGAGAGAGAAAAACTGGAGATAGAGAGAAACACTGGGGGGAGAGAGAGAAACGCTGGGGATAGAGACAGAAACACATGGGGTAGTGAGAGAAACAGTGGGGTGAGAGAGGGAGAGAAACACTGCGGGTGGAGAGAGAAACACTGGGGGGAGAGAGAGAAACGCTGGGGATAGAGACAGAAACACATGGGGTAGTGAGAGAAACAGTGGGGTGAGAGTGGGAGAGAAACACTGCGGGTGGAGAGAGAAACACTGGGGGGAGAGAGAGAGAAACACAGGGGGAGGAGAGAGAGAAAAACTGGGGGTGAGAGAGGGGTCCGGTAGCATAGTGGTTATGTTACTGGGCTCGTAATCCAGAGGTCTGGACTAAAATCCAGAGTCATGAGTTCAAATCCCGCCACGGCAGCTGGCGAATTTAAATTCAATTAATTCATTAAATTCAATTAATTAAATAAAAATCTGGAATTAAAATACCAGTATCAGTGATGATGGCCATGAAACTACCGGATTGTCGTAAAAACCCATCTGGTTCACTAATGTCCTTTCGGGAAGGAAACCTGCCGTCCTTACCCGGTTTGGCCTATGTGTGACTCCAGACCCACAGCAATGTGGTTGATTCTTAATTGCCCTCTGAAATGGCCCAGCAAGCCACTCAGTTGTAAAATCTCACTACGAAAAGTCATAATAAGAATAAAACCGGACGGACCACCCGGCATCGGACCACTAGGCACCGGACACGACAACGGTATAACACCAAGCCCAGTCGACCCTGCAAGGTGGGGACTTGTACCAAAATTGGGAGAGCTGTCCCACAGATTAGTCAAGCAAGAGCCTGACAGAGCCATACTCACAGAATCATATCTTTCAGCCAACGTCCCAGAATCTTCCATCACCATCCCTGGGTATGTGCTGTCCCACCAGCAGGACAGACCCACCAGAGGTGGTGGTACAGTGATATACAGTCACGAGGGAGTGGCCCTGGGAGTCCTCAACATTGACTCTGGATCCCATGAAATCTCATGGCATCAGGTCAAACATGGGCAAGGAAACCTCCTGCTGATTACCACCTACCGCCCTCCCTCAGCTGATGAATCAGTCCTCCTCCATGTTGAACACCACTTGGAGGAAGCACTGAGGGCAGCAAGGGCACAAAATGTACTCTGGGTGGGGGACTTCAATGTCCATCACCAAGAGTGGCTCGGTAGCACCACGACTGACCGAACTGGCCGAGTCCTGAAGGAAACAGCTGCTCGACCGGGCCTGCGGCAGGTGGTGAGCGAACCAACACGAGGGAAAAACTTACTTGACCTTGTCCTCACCAATCTCCCTGTCGCAAATGCATCTGGCCATGACAGTATTGGCAGGAGTGACCACCGCACAGTCCTCGTGGAGATGAAGTCCCGTCTTCGCACTGAGGACACCATCCAAGGTGTTGTGTGGCACTACTACCATGCTAAATGTGATAGATTCAGAACAGATCTAGCAGCTCAAAACTGGGCATCCATGAGGCGCTGTGGGCCATCAGCAGCAGCAGAATTGTATTCCACCACAATCTGTAACCTCATGGCCCGGCATATTCCTCACTCTACCATTACCAACAAGCCAGGGGATCAACCCTGGTTCAATGAGGAGTGCAGAAGAGCATGCCAGGAGCAGCACCAGGCGTACCTAAAAATGAGGTGCCAACCTGGTGAAGCAACAACTCAGGACTACATGCATGCTAAACAGCGGAAGCAACATGCTAGAGACAGAGCTAAGCGATTCCACAACCAACGGATCAGATCAAAGCTCTGCAGTCCTGCCACATCCAGTCGTGAATGGTGGTGGACAATTAAACAACTAACGGGAGGAGGAGGCTCTGCAAACATCCCCATTCTCAATGATGGCGGAGTCCAGCACGTGAGTGCAAAAGACAAGGCTGAAGCGTATGCAACCATCTTCAGCCAGAAGTGCCGAATGGATGATTCATCTCAGCCTCCTCCGGATATCCCCACCATCACGGAAGCCAGTCTTCGGCCAATTCGATTCACTCCACGTGATATCAAGAAACGGTTGAGTGCACTGGATACAGCAAAGGCTATGGGCCCCGACAACATCCCAGCTGTGGTGCTGAAGACTTGTGCTCCAGAACTAGCTGCGCCTCCAGCCAAGCTGTTCCAGTACAGCTACAACACTGGCATCGACCCGACAATGTGGAAAATTGCCCAGGTATGTCCTGTCCACAAAAAGCAGGACAAATCCAATCCGGCCAATTACCGCCCCATCAGTCTACTCTCAATCATCAGCAAAGTGATGGAAGGTGTCGTCGACAGTGCTATCAAGCGGCACTTACTCACCAATAACCTGCTCACCGATGCTCAGTTTGGGTTCCGCCAGGACCACTCGGCTCCAGACCTCATTACAGCCTTGGTCCAAACATGGACAAAAGAGCTGAATTCCAGAGGTGAGGTGAGAGTGACTGCCCTTGACATCAAGGCAGCATTTGACCGAGTGTGGCACCAAGGAGCCCGAGTAAAATTGAAGTCCATGGGAATCAGGGGGAAAACTCTCCAGTGGCTGGAGTCAGACCGAGCACAAAGGAAGATGGTAGTGGTTGTTGGAGGCCAATCATCTCAGCCCCAGGGCATTGCTGCAGGAGTTCCTCAGGGCAGTGTCCTAGGCCCAACCATCTTCAGCTGCTTCATCAATGACCTTCCCTCCATCATAAGGTCAGAAATGGGGATGTTCGCTGATGACTGCACAGTGTTCAGTTCCATTCGCAACCCCTCAGATAATGAAGCAGTCTGAGCCCGCATGCAGCAAGACCTGGACAACATCCAGGCTTGGGCTCATAAGTGGCAAGTAACATTCGCGCCAGATAAGTGCCAGGCAATGACCATCTCCAACAATAGAAAGTCTAACCACCTCCCCTTGACATTCAACGGCATTACCATCGCCGAATCCCCCACCATCAACATCCTGGGGGTCACCATTGACCAGAAACTGAACTGGACCAGCCATATAAATACTGTGGCTAGGAGAGCAGGTCAGAGGCTGGGTATTCTGCGGCGAGTGACTCACCTCCTGACTCCCCAAAGCCTTTCCACCATCTACAAGGCACAAGTCAGGAGTGTGATGGAATACTCTCCACTTGCCTGGATGAGTGCAGCTCCAACAACACTCAAGAAGCTCGACACCATCCAAGATAAAGCAGCCCGCTTGATTGGCACCCCATCCATCACCCTAAAAATTCACTCCCTTCACCACCGGCGCACTGTGGCTGCAGTGTGTACCATCCACAGGATGCACTGCAGCAACTCGCCAAGGCTTCTTCGACAGCACCTCCCAAACCCGCGACCTCTACCACCTAGAAGGACAAGAGCAGCAGGCACATGGGAACAACACCACCTGCACGTTCCCCTCCAAGTCACACACCATCCCGACTTGGAAATATATCGCCGTTCCTTCATCGTCGCTGGGTCAAAATCCTGGAACTCCCTTCCTAACAGCACTGTGGGAGAACCGTCACTACACGGACTGCAGCGGTTCAAGAAGGCGGCTTAACACCACCTTCTCGAGGGCAATTAGGGATGGGCAATAAATGCTGGCCTCGCCAGCGACGCCCACATCCCGTGAACGAATAAAAATTAAATTAAAAAAAAAACACTGGGGGAGGAGAGAGAGAAACAGTGGGTGCAGAGAGAGTGAAACACTGGTGGGAGAGAGAGAGAGAGAAACACTAGGGGGGGGGGGGGAGAGAGAGAAACACTGAGGAGAGAGAGAGAGAAACACTGCGGGGGGAGAGAGAATCACTGGGGAGAGAGGGAGAGAGAGAAACACTGGGGGAGAGAGAGAGAAACACTGGGGGAGAGAGAGAGAGAGAGAGAGAGAAACACTGTGGGGAGAGAGGGAAACACTGGACACAGAGAGAAACACTGGTGGGAGAGAGAGAAACACTGGGGAGAGAGGGTGAAACACTGGGGTTGGAGAAGGAAACAGTGGGGGGAGAGAGAGAGAAACACTGGGGGGATAGAGAAACACTGTTGGGTGGAGAGAGAGAGAAACACTGCGGGTAGAGAGAGAAACACTGGGGAGAGAGACAGAAACACTGGTGGGAGAGCGAGGGAAACACAGGGGGGAGGAGAGAGAGAAACACTGGGGGGAGAGAGAGAAACACTGGGGGGAGGAAAGAGAGAGAAACACTGGGGGGGAGAGAGAGAAACACTGGGGGAGAGAGAGAGAAACACTGGCGAGATGGAGGGAGGGATATAGAGAAACAGTGGGGGGAGAAAGAGAGAGAGAGAAACACTGGGGCGAGAGAGAGAAACACTGGGGAGAGAGAGGAACACTGTGGAGAGAGAGAGAGAGAGAAACACTGGGGGAGGAGAGAGAGAGAGAGAGAGACTGTGGGGATAGAGAGAGAGAGAGAAACACTGGGTGGAGAGAGTGTGAAACACTGGTGGGAGAGAGAGAGAGAGAAACACTGGGGGGGAGAGAGAGAAACACTGGGGAGAGAGAGAGAAACACGGGGGGGGGGGGAGAGAGGGTGAAACACTGGAGAGAGAGGGAGAGAGAGAAACACTGGGGGAGAGAGAGAGAAACACTGGGGAGAGAGAGGAACACTGGGGAGAGAGAGAGAGAAACACTGTGGGAGGAGAGAGTGAGAGAGAGAGAAAAACAGTGTGGGGATAGAGAGAGAGAAAACACTTGGGGGAGAGAGAGAAACACTGGGGGGAGAGAGAGAGAAACACTGCGGAGGAGAGAGAGAAACACTGCGGGGAGAGAGAGAAACACTGGGGGGAGGAGAGAGAGAGAAACACTGGGGGAGAGAGAGAAACACTGGGGGAGAGAGAGAGAAACACTGGGGGAGAGAGAGAGAAACACTGGCGGGATGGAGGGAGGGATATAGAGAAACAGTGGGGGGAGAAAGAGAGGGAGAGAAACACTGGGGAGAGAGAGAGAGAAACACTAGGTCGAGAGAGGGTGAAACAGTGGGGGAGAGAGAGAGAGAAACGCTGGTGAGAGAGAGGAACACTGTGGAGAGAGAGAGAGAGAGAAACACTGGGGGAGGAAAGAGAGAGAGAGAGACACTGTGGGGATAGAGAGAGAGAGAGAAACACTGGGGAGAGACAGAGAAACACTGGTGGGAGAGACAGAGAAACACTGGTGGGAGAGAGAGAATAACACTGGGGGGAGAGAGAGATAAACACTGGGGAGAGAGAGAGAGTAACACTGGGGGGAGTGAGAGAGAAACACTGGGGGAAGAGAGAGAGAAACACTGGGTGGAGAGAGGATGAAACCCTGGTGGGAGAGAGAGAGAGAAACACGGGGGGGGGGGGAGAGAGAGAGAAACACTGGAGAGTGAGGGAGAGAGAGAAAAACTGGGGGGAGAGAGAGAAACACTGGGGGAGAGAGAGGGAAACACTGGGGAAAGAGACGAACACTGGGGAGAGAGAGAGAGAGAAACACTGTGGGAGGAGAGAGTGAGAGAGAGAGTGAAACAGTGTGGGGATAGAGAGAGAAACACTGGGGGCAGAGAGAGAAACACTGGGGGGAGAGAGAGCGAAACACTGTGGGGAGAGAGAGAAACACTCGTGGGAGAGAGAGAATAGCACTGGGGGGAGAGAGAGATAAACACTGGGGGCGAGAGAGAGAATCACTGGTGGGAGAGAGAGAGAGAAACACTGTGGGGAGAGAGAGAGAAACACTGGGGGAGAGAGAGAAACACTGGGGGGAGAGAGAGCGAAACACTGGGGGGAGAGTGAGAGAGAAACACTGGGGGCAGAGAGAGAAACACTTGGGGGAGAGAGAGAGGGAAAAACTCGGGGGAGAGAGAGAGAGAGAAACACTGTGGAAGAGAGAGAGAGATACTGGGGGGGAGAGAGAGAGAGAAACACTGTGGGGAGAGAGAGAGAAACACTGGGGGGAGAGAGAGAAACACTGGGGGGAGAGAGAGCGAAACACTGGGGGGAGAGAGAGAAACACTGGGGGGAGAGAGAGAGAGACACTGGTGGGAGAGAGAGAGACACTTGGGGGAGAGAGATTGAGAGAAACACTGGGGGAGAGTGAGAGAGAAACACTGGGGGCAGAGAGAGAAACACTTGGGGGCGAGAGAGAGAATCACTGGGGGGAGAGAGAGAGAGAAACACTGTGGGGAGAGAGAGAGACACTGGTGGGAGAGAGAGAGACACTGGGGGGAGAGAGATTGAGAGAAACACTGGGGGAAAGTGAGAGAGAAACACTGGGGTCAGAGAGAGAAACACTTGGGGGAGAGAGAGAGGGAAAAACTGGGGGGCGAGAGAGAGAGAAACACTGTGGGAGAGAGAGACAGAGATTCTGGGGGGAGAGAGAGAGGGAGAGAGAGAGAGAATCACTGGGGGGAGAGAGAGAGAGAAACAATGTGGGGAGAGAGAGAGAGACACTGGGGGGAGAGAGAGCGAAACACTGGGGGGAGAGAGAGAATCACTGGGGGGAGAGAGAGAGAGAGACACTGGTGGGAGAGAGAGAGACACTGGGGGGAGAGAGATTGAGAGAAACACTGGGGGAAAGTGATAGAGAAACACTGGGGGCAGAGAGAGAAACACTTGGGGGAGAGAGAGAGGGAAAAACTGGGGGGAGAGAGAGAGAGAAACACTGTGGGAGAGAGAGAGAGAGAGAGATACTGGGGGGGGGAGAGAAACACTGGGGGGAGAGAGAGGAACACTGGGGGGGGAGAGAGAGGGAAACACTGGGGGGAGAGAGAGAGACAATGGTGGGAGAGAGATGGACACTGGGGGGAGAGAGAGAGAAACACTTGCGGGGGGAGAGGGAGAAACACTGGGGGGAGAGAGAGAAACACTGGAGGGAGAGAGAGAAACACTGGGGGGAGAGAGAGAGGGAAACACTGGGGAGAGAGAGAGAGAGAGAGAGACACTGTGGGAGAGAGAGAGAGAAACACTGGGGGGAGAGAGAGGGGGAGAGAGAGAGAGAGAGAAACACTGGGGGGAGAGAGGGACAGAGAGAGAAACTGGGGGGAGAGAGGGAGAGAAATACTGGAGAGAGAGAAACACTGGGGGGAGAGAGAGAAACTCTAGCGAGAGAGAAACACTGGGGGTGGAGAGAGAAACAGTGGGGGGAGAGAGAGAGAAACACTGGTGGGGATAGAGAAACACTGGGGGTGGAGAGAGAGAGAAACACTGCGGGTAGAGAGAGAAACACTGGGGAGAGAGCGAAACACTGTGGAGGGAGAGAAACACTGTGGAGAGAGACAGAAACACTGAGGGGAGAGAGAGAGAAACACAGCGGGGAGGAGAGAGAGAAACACTGGTGATGAGAGAGAAACACTGGGGGAAGTAGACAGAGAAACTATGGGTGCAGAGAGGGTGAAACACTGGTGGGAGAGAGAGAGAGAGAAACACTGGGGGGTGGAGAGAGAGAAACACTGAGGAGAGAGAGAGACAAACACGGGGGGGGGAGAGAGAATCACTGGGGAGAGAGGGAGAGAGAGAAACACTGGGGGGAGAGAGAGAGAAACACTGGGAGAAAGAGAGAGAGAGAAAAACTGTGGGGAGAGAGGGAAACACTGGAGAGAGACAGAAACACTGGGAGGAGAGAGGGAGAAACACAGGGGTGAGGAGAGAGAGAAACAATGGGGGGAGAGAGAGAAACACTGGGGGGAGGAGAGAGAGAGAAACACTGGGGGGAGAGAAAGACAAACACTGGGGGAGAGAGAGAGAGAAACACTGCGTGGGAGAGAGAGAGAAACACTGGGGGGGGAGAGAGAGAGAAAAACTGGGCTGAGGAGAGAGGGAAACACTGGGTGGAGAGAGAGAGTAACACTGGGGGGAGTGAGAGAAACACTGGGGGGAGGACAGATTGAGATAAGAACATAAGAACATAAGAACATAAGAACATAAGAACATAAGTAATTGGAGCAGGAGTAGGCCAATCGGCCCCTCGAGCCTGCTCCGCCATTCAATAAGATCATGGCTGATCTGATCCCAACCACAAATCTAAAGAACACAAGAAGTCGGAGCAGGACCCGGCCACATAGCCCCTGGGCCCTCTCCGCCACCCACAGGGCATTGACCGATCCGAACTCAGCTTCATGTCCAATTTCCTGCCCGCTCCCCATAACCCCTAATTCCCTTTACTTCTAGGAAACTGTCTATTTCTGTTTTAAATTTATCTAATGATGTAGCTTCCACAGCTTCCTGGGGCAGCAAATTCCACAGACCTACCACCCTCTGAGTGAAGAAGTTTCTCCTCATCTCAGTTTTGAAAGAGCAGCCCCTTATTCTAAGA
This sequence comes from Heptranchias perlo, assembly GCF_035084215.1. NCBI lineage: Eukaryota > Metazoa > Chordata > Chondrichthyes > Hexanchiformes > Hexanchidae > Heptranchias > Heptranchias perlo. The sequence goes on along the minus strand of NW_027139226.1, from coordinate 465,100 downwards.
TTATGCCCCCTAGTTCTAGTTTCACCCATCTTTGGGAACATCCTTACTGCATCCACCCGATCAAGACCCTTCACAATCTTATATGTTTCAATAAGATCGCCTCTCATTCTTCTGAACTCCAATGAGTAGAGTCCCAATCTACTCAACCTCTCCTCATATGTCCGCCCCCTCATCCCCGGGATTAACCGAGTGAACCTTCTTTGTACTGCCTCGAGAGCAAGTATGTCTTTTCTTAAGTATGGAGACCAAAACTGTATGCAGTATTCCAGGTGCGGTCTCACCAATACCTTATATAACTGCAGCAATACCTCCTTGTTTTTATATTCTATCCCCCTAGCAATAAAAGCCAACATTCCGTTGGATTTCTTGATCACCTGCTGCACCTGCATACCAACTTTTTGATTTTCTTGCACTAGGACCCCCAGATCCCTTTGTACTGCAGTACTTTCCAGTCTCTCGCCATTAAGAAAATAACTTGCTCTCTGATTTTTCCTGCCAAAGTGCATAACCTCACATTTTCCAATATTATATTGCATCTGCCAAATCTCCGCCCACTCACCCAGCCTGTCTATATCCCCTTGCAGGTTTTTTATGTCCTCCTCACTCTCTACTTTCCCTCCCATCTTTGTATCATCTGCAAATTTTGATATGTTGCACTCGGTCCCCTCCTCCAAATCGTTAATATAGATTGTAAAGAGTTGGGGACCCAGCACCGACCCCTGTGGAACACCACTGGTTACTGGTTGCCAGTCCGAAAATGAACCATTTATCCCAACTCTCTGCTTCCTGTTCGATAACCAATCCTCCACCCATGCCAGAATATTACCCCCAATCCCGTGATTTTTTATCTTAAGTAATAATCTTTTATGTGGCACCTTGTCGAATGCCTTCTGGAAGTCTAAATACACTACGTCCACTGGTTCCCCTTTATCCACCCTATACGTTATATCCTCGAAGAACTCAAGCAAATTTGTCAGACATGACTTCCCCTTCATAAAGCCATGCTGACTTTGTCCTATTAAATTATGCTTATCTAAATGTTCCGTTACTGTCTCCTTAATAATAGACTCCAAAATTTTACCAACCACAGATGTTAAGCTAACTGGCCTATAATTTCCAGCCTTCTGCCTACTACCCTTTTTAAATAACGGTGTTACATTAGCAGTTTTCCAATCTGCCGGGACCTCTCCTGAGTCCAGGGAATTTTGGAAAACTATCACCAAAGCATCCACAATCCCTACTGCCACTTCCCTCAAGACCCTAGGATGGAAGCCATCAGGTCCAGGGGATTTATCCGCCTTGAGTCCCATTATTTTACTGAGTACCATCACTTGAGTGATTTTAATCGTATTTAGCTCCTCCCCCCCCCCGAGAGTCCCCTGTTTGTCCAGTGTTGGGATATTCTTAGTGTCCTCTACTGTAAAGACTGAAACAAAATATTTGTTCAGCATTTTTGCCATCTCCATGTTTCCCACCATTAATTTCCCGGTCTCATCCTCTAAGGGACCTATGTTTGCCTTAGCCACCCTTTTTCTTTTTATATAACTATAGAAACTCTTGCTATCTGTTTTTATATTTTTTGCTAATTTCTTTTCATAATCTAACTTCCCTTTCTTAATCAATCCTTTAGTTACTTTTTGCTGTCTTTTGAAGAATTCCCAATCTTCTATCCTCCCACTAAGTTTGGCTACCTTATAGGTCCTTGTTTTTAGTCGGATACTATCCTTGATTTCTTTACTTAGCCACGGATGGCTGTCATTTCTTTTACACCCTTTTTTCCTCAGTGGAATATATTTATTTTGAAAGTTGTAAAATAACTCCCTAAATGAACACCACTGCTCATGTACCGTCTTACCCTTTAATCTATTTTCCCAGTCCACTTTAATCAATTCCGCTCTCATACCATCATAGTCTCCTTTATTCAAGCTCAGTACGCTTGTTTGAGAATCAACCTTCTCACCCTCTAATTGGATATGGAATTCAACCATGTTGTGGTCGCTCGTTCCAAGGGGATCCTTAACTAGGACATTATTAATTAATCCTGACTCATTACACAGGACCAGGTCCAAGGTTGCCTGCCCCCTTGTAGGATCAGTTACATACTGCTCAAGAAATCCATCCCTGATGCACTCAATGAACTCGTCCTCAAGGCTGCTCTGCCCAATTTGATTTGTCCAGTTAATATGATAATTAAAATCCCCCATAATTATGGCTGTTCCCTTATTACATGCCCCGACTATCTCCTGATTAATACTTCTTCCAGCAGAGTTGCAACTATTAGGAGGCCTATATACTACGCCCACTAATGTTTTTTTCCCTTATTATTCCTTATCTCCACCCAAACTGTTTCATTATCTTGATGCTTTGTCCCAATATCATTTCTCTGCATTACAGTGATTCCTTCCTTTATTAACATAGCCACCCCACCTCCCCTTCCTTCCTGCCTGTCCTTCCTGATTGTTAAATACCCTGGCATATTTAATTCCCAGTCGTTGTCACCCTGCAGCCATGTTTCTGTAATGGCCACAAGATCATACCCATACGTAGTTATTTGTGCCGTTAACTCGTCCATTTTATTACGAATGCTACGTGCATTCAGATAAAGAACTTTCAAATCTGTTTTGTGACGCTTAGTTCCTGCTTTTTCCTTTTTTAACACTTTACCTATAACTCCATACCTTCTGTCCCTTCCTGTTACGCTTTCCTCTCTCTCCCTGCTCAGGTTCCCACTGGGGGGAGATAGAGAGAAACAGTGGGGTAGGAGAGAGAAAGAAACATTGGGGGAGAGAGAGAGAGAGAGAGAGAGAAACATGGTGTGGGAGAGAGAGAGAAACACTGGGGGAGAGAGAAAGAATAAAACTGGGGGGAGGAGAAAGTGAAACACTTGGTGGAGAGAGGGAGAGAAACACTGGGGGGAGAGAGAGAAACACTGGGTGGAAGATAGATTGAGATACACTGGGGGGAGAGAGATAGAAACACTGGGGGAGAGAGAGAGAGAAACATTGGCGGGGGGAGAGAGAGAAATACTGGGGGGAGGAGAGAGAAACACTGGGTGGGGGAGAGAGAGAGAGGAACACTGGGGGTGAGAGAGAGAAACACTGGGGGGAGGAGAGATTGAGATACACTGGGGGAGAGAGAGAGTGAAATACTGGGGGAGGAGAGAGGGAGACACTGGGGGGAGAGAGAAACACTGGGGGAGAGAGAGAGATAAACACTGGGGAGAGAGAGAGAGAAAGACTGGGGGAGAGAGAGAGAGAAACACTGGGGGGAGAGAGAGAGAAAGACTTGTAGGAGAGAGAGAGAGAACCACTGGGAGGAGAGAGAGAGAGAAACACTGGGTAGAGAGAGAGAAACAGTGGGGGGAGACAGAGAAACACTGGGGAGAGTGAGAGAGAGAGAGAGAAACACTGGGGGGAGAGAGAGAGATAAACACTGGGGAGAGAGAGAGAAACACTGCGGGGAGAGAGACAGAGAAACACTGGGGGGAGAGAGAGAAACACTGTGGGGAGGAGAGATTGGGATACACTGGCGGGAGAGAGAGAGAAACATTGGGGGAGAGGGAGAAACACTGGGGAGAGAGAGAGAAGCACTGAGGGGAGAGAGAGAAACACTGGGGGGGAGAGAGAGAGAAAAACTGGGGATCTGAGAGAGGGAAACACTGGGTGGAGAGAGAGAGAGAATCACTGTGGGGAGAGAGATAAACACTGGGGGGAGGAGAGATTGAGATACACTGGGGGAGAGAGTGAGAAACACTGGGGGGAGAGAGAGATAAGCAATGTGGGGAGAGAGAGAGAGGAACACTGGGGGGGAGAGAGAGAAACACTGGGGAGAGAGAGAGAAAAAAACACTGGGCGGAGAGAGAGAGAGAGAAAAACTGGGGGGAGAGAGAGAGAATCACTTGGGGGAGGAGAGATAAAGAAACAATGGGGGAGAGGGAGAGAAACACTGGGGGGAGAGAGAGAGCAACACTGGGGGGAGAGAGAGAAACACTGGGGTAGGAGAGATTGAGATACACTGGGGAGAGAGAGAGAAACACTGGGGGAGAGAGAGAAAGGAACACTGGGGGAGAGAGGGAGAGAAACACTGGGTGGGAGAGAGAGAGAGAAGCACTGGGGGGAGAGAGAGAACAAAACTGGGGGGAGGAGAGAGGGAAACACTGGGTGGAGAGAGAAACACTGGGGGGAGAGAGAGAAACACTGGGTGGAGGAGAGATTGAGATACACTGGGGGGAGAGAGAGAGAGAAACACTGGGGGGAGGAGAGAGGGAAACACTGGGGGGAGAGAGAGAGAAATACTGGGGGGAGGAGAGAGAAACACTGGGTGGGGAGAGAGAGAGAAACACTGGGTGCAGAGAGAGAGAGAAACACTTGGAAGAGAGAGAGAAACACTGGGGAGAGAGAGAGAGAGAAACACTGGGGGGAGAGAGAGAGAAACACTGGGGGAGAGAGAGAGAGAAACACTGGGGGGAGGAGAGAGAATGAAACACTGGGAGAGAGAGAGAGAGACACAGGGTGGGGGAGAGAGAGAGAAACACTGGGGGTAGAGAGAGAGAAACACGGGTGGGAGGAGAGAGATAAACACTGGTTGGAGAGAGAGAGAAACACTCGGGGGGAGAGAGATAGAAACCCTGGGGGAGAGGGCGAGAAACACTGGGGGGAGAGAGAGAAACACTGGGGGGAGAGAGAGAGAGAAACACTGGGGGGAGAGAGAGAAATACTATGGGGGGGAGGAGAGATTGAGATACACTGCGGGGAGAGAAAGAGAAGCACTGGGGGGGGAGAGAGAGAGAGAGAGAAAAAAACATGGTGTGGGAGAGAGAGAGAAACACTGGGGGAGAGAGAAAGAAAAAAACTGGGGGGAGGAGAAAGGGAAACACTTGGTGGAGAGAGGGAGAGAAACACTGGGGGGAGAGAGAGAAACACTGGGTGGAAGATAGATTGAGATACACTGGGGGGAGAGAGATAGAAACACTGGGGGAGAGAGAGAGAGAAACATTGGCGGGGGGAGAGAGAGAAATACTGGGGGGAGGAGAGAGAAACACTGGGTGGGGGAGAGAGAGAGAGGAACACTGGGGGTGAGAGAGAGAAACACTGGGGGGAGGAGAGATTGAGATACACTGGGGGAGAGAGAGAGTGAAATACTGGGGGAGGAGAGAGGGAGACACTGGGGGGGAGAGAGAAACACTGGGGGAGAGAGAGAGATAAACACTGGGGAGAGAGAGAGAGAAAGACTGGGGGAGAGAGAGAGAAACACTGGGGGGAGAGAGAGAGAAAGACTTGTAGGAGAGAGAGAGAGAACCACTGGGAGGAGAGAGAGAGAGAAACACTGGGTAGAGAGAGAGAAACAGTGGGGGGAGACAGAGAAACACTGGGGAGAGTGAGAGAGAGAGAGAGAAACACTGGGGGGAGAGAGAGAGATAAACACTGGGGAGAGAGAGAGAAACACTGCGGGGAGAGAGACAGAGAAACACTGGGGGGAGAGAGAGAAACACTGTGGGGAGGAGAGATTGGGATACACTGGCGGGAGAGAGAGAGAAACTTTGGGGGAGAGGGAGAAACACTGGGGAGAGAGAGAGAAGCACTGAGGGGAGAGAGAGAAACACTGGGGGGGAGAGAGAGAGAAAAACTGGGGATCTGAGAGAGGGAAACACTGGGTGGAGAGAGAGATAGAATCACTGTGGGGAGAGAGATAAACACTGGGGGGAGGAGAGATTGAGATACACTGGGGGAGAGAGTGAGAAACACTGGGGGGAGAGAGAGATAAGCAATGTGGGGAGAGAGAGAGAGGAACACTGGGGGGGAGAGAGAGAAACACTGGGGAGAGAGAGAGAGAAAAACACTGGGCGGAGAGAGAGAGAGAAAAACTGGGGGGAGAGAGAGAGAATCACTGGGGGGAGGAGAGATAAAGAAACAATGGGGGAGAGGGAGAGAAACACTGGGGGGAGAGAGAGAGAGCAACACTGGGGGGAGAGAGAGAAACACTGGGGTAGGAGAGATTGAGATACACTGGGGAGAGAGAGAGAAACACTGGGGGAGAGAGAGAAAGGAACACTGGGGGAGAGAGGGAGAGAAACACTGGGTGGGAGAGAGAGAGAGAAGCACTGGGGGGAGAGAGAGAACAAAACTGGGGGGAGGAGAGAGGGAAACACTGGGTGGAGAGAGAAACACTGGGGGGAGAGAGAGAAACACTGGATGGAGGAGAGATTGAGATACACTGGGGGGAGAGAGAGAGAGAAACACTGGGGGGAGGAGAGAGGGAAACACTGGGGGGAGAGAGAGAGAAATACTGGGGGGAGGAGAGAGAAACACTGGGTGGGGGAGAGAGAGAGAAACACTGGGTGCATAGAGAGAGAGAAACACTTGGAAGAGAGAGAGAAACACTGAGGAGAGAGAGAGAGAGAAACACTGGGGGGAGAGAGAGAGAAACACTGGGGGAGAGAGAGAGAGAAACACTGGGGGGAGGAGAGAGAATGAAACACTGGGAGAGAGAGAGAGAAACACAGGGTGGGGGTGAGAGAGAGAAACACTGGGGGTAGAGAGAGAGAAACACGGGTGGGAGGAGAGAGATAAACACTGGTTGGAGAGAGAGAGAAACACTCGGGGGGAGAGAGATAGAAACCCTGGGGGAGAGGGCGAGAAACACTGGGGGGAGAGAGAGAAACACTGGGGGGAGAGAGAGAGAGAAACACTGGGGGGAGAGAGAGAAATACTATGGGGGGGAGGAGAGATTGAGATACACTGCGGGGAGAGAAAGAGAAACACTGGGGGGGGAGAGAGAGAAGCAATGTGGGGAGAGAGAGAGGAACACTGTGGGGGGAGAGAGAGAGAAAAACTGGGAGGAGAGAGAGAAACACTGGGGCGATAGAGAGAGACAAAATATGGGGGAGAGAGAGAGAGAAGCAATGTGGGGAGAGAGAGAGGAACACTGCGGTGAGAGAGAGAGAAACGCTGGGGGGAGAGAGAGAGAAGCAATGTGGGGAGAGAGAGGAACACTGGGGGGAGAGAGAGATAAACACATGGTGTGGGAGAGAGAGAAGGCAACACTGGGGGGAGAGAGAGAAACACTGGGGGGAGGAGAGATTGACATACATTGAGGGGAGAGAGAGAGAAACACGGGGGGGAGAGAGAGAGAAGCAGTGGGGGAGAGAGAGAGAGGAACACTGGGGGGAGAGAGAGAGAAACACTGGGGAGAGAGAGAGAGAAACACTGGGGGGAGAGACAGAGTGAAACACTGGGGGTGGAGAGAGAGAAACACTGGGGGGAGGAGAGAGAAAGAAACAATGGGGGAGAGAGAGAGAAGCACTGGGGGGAGAGAGAGAAACACTGGGGGGAGAAGAGAGGGAAACACTGGGTGGAGAGTAGAGAGAAACACTGGGGGGAGAGAGAGAGCAACATTGGGGTGAGAGAGAGAAAAAAAATGGGAGGAGGGAGATAAACACTGGGGGGAGAGAGAGAGAGAGCAACGCTGGGGGAGAGACAGAAACACTGGGGGTAGGAGAGATTGAGATACACTGGGGAGAGAGAGAGAAACACTGGGTGGAGAGAGAGAAACACTGGGGAGAGAGAGAGAGAGAGACACTGGGGGGAGAGAGAGAAACACTGGGGGGAGTTAGAGAAACACTGGGTGGAGAGAGAGAAACACTGGGGAGAGAGAGAGCGAGAAACACTAGAGGGAGAGAGAGAAGCACTGGGGGGTGAGAGAGAGACACTGGAGGGAGGAGAGCGAAATAAACACTGTGGGAGAGAGAGAGAGAAACACTGGGTGGGGGAGAGAGAGAGAAACACTGGAGGGAGAGAGAGAAGCACTGGGGGAGAGAGAGATAAACAATGGAAGGAGGAGAGCGAAAGTAACACTGTGGGAGAGAGAGAGAGAGAGACACTGGGTGGGGGAGAGAGAGAAACACTGGGGGGAGAGAGAGAGAGAGAAACACTGGGGAGAGAGAGAAACACTGGGGGGAGAAGAGAGGGAAACACTGGGTGGAGAGTAGAGAGAAACACTGGGGGGGAGAGAGAGAGCAACATTGGGGTGAGAGAGAGAAAAAAAATGGGAGGAGGGAGATAAACACTGGGGGGAGAGAGAGAGAGAGCAACGCTGGGGGAGAGACAGAAACACTGGGGGTAGGAGAGATTGAGATACACTGGGGAGAGAGAGAGAAACACTGGGTGGAGAGAGAGAAACACTGGAGAGAGAGAGAGAGAGAGACACTGGGGGGAGAGAGAGAAACACTGGGGGGAGTTAGAGAAACACTGGGTGGAGAGAGAGAAACACTGGGGAGAGAGAGAGCGAGAAACACTAGAGGGAGAGAGAGAAGCACTGGGGGGTGAGAGAGAGACACTGGAGGGAGGAGAGCGAAATAAACACTGTGGGAGAGAGAGAGAGAAACACTGGGTGGGGGAGAGAGAGAGAAACACTGGAGGGAGAGAGAGAAGCACTGGGGGAGAGAGAGATAAACAATGGAGGGAGGAGAGCGAAAGTAACACTGTGGGAGAGAGAGAGAGAGAGACACTGGGTGGGGGAGAGAGAGAAACACTGGGGGGAGAGAGAGAGAGAGAAACACTGGGGAGAGAGATTGAAACACTGGGGAGAGAGAGAGAGAGAAACACTGGGGGGAGAGAGAGAGAAACACTGGGGGTAGGAGAGAGAATGAAACATTGGGGGAGAGAGAGAGAGAAACACTGGGCGGGGGAGAGAGAGAGAAACACTGGGGGTCGAGAGAGAGAAACACTGGGGGGATAGAGATAGAAACATTTGGGAGAGAGAGAGAAACACTGGAGAGAGAGAGAGAAACACTGGGGGGAGAGAGGGAGAAACACTGGGGGGAGAGAGAGAGAGACACTTGGTGGAGAGTAGAGAGAAACAATAGGGGGAGAAAGAGAGAGAAACATTGGGGTGAGAGAGAGAGAAACACTGGGAGGAGGGAGAGGAACACTGGGGGGAGAGAGAGAGAAAGGAACACTGGGGGAGAGAGAGAGAGAAACACTGGGTGGGAGAGAGAGAGAGAGAAACACTGGGGGGAGAGAGAGAAAAAAAAACTGGGGGGAGGAGAGAGGGAAACAATGGGTGGAGTGAGAAAGAGAAACACCGGGGGAAGAGAGAGAAACACTGGGTGGAGGAGAGATTGAGATACACTGGGGGGAGAGAGAGAGAAACACTGGGGGGGGGAGAGAGAGAAATACTGGGGGGAGCAGAGAGAAACACTGGGTGGGGGAGAGAGAGAGAGAAACACTGGGGGTGAGAGAGAGAAACACTGGGGGGAGAGAGAGAAAGGAACGCTGGGGGAGAGAGAGAGAGAAACACTGGGTGGGAGAGAGAGAGAGAAACACTGGGGAGAGAGAGAGAGAAAGACTGGGGTAGAGAGAGAGATAAACACTGGGGAAAGAGAGAGAAGCAGTGGGGGGAGAGAGAGAAACACTGGGGAGAGTGAGAGAGAGAGAGGGAAACACTGGGAGGGAGAGAGAGATAAACACTGGGGAGACAGTGAGAGAGAAACACTGGGGGCAGAGAGACAGAGAAACACTGGGGGGAGAGAGAGAAACACTGGGGAGAGAGAGAGAAGCACTGGGAGGTGAGAGGGAAATATTGGGGGGAGAGACAGAAACACTGGGGGGAGAGAGAGAAAAACTGTGGGGAGGAAAGATTGGGATACACTGGGGGGAGAGAGAGAGAAGCATTGGGGGTGAGGGAGAAACACTGGAGAGAGAGAGAGAAGTACTGGAGGGAGAGAGAAACATTGGGGGGAGAGAGAGAGAAACACTGGGGGGAGGAGAGAGAATGAAACACTGGGGGAGAGAGAGAGAAACACAGGGTGGGGGAGAGAGAGAGAAACACTGGGTGCAGAGAGAGAGAGAAACACTTGGGAGAGAGAGAGAAACACTGGGGAGAGAGAGAGAGAGAAACACTGGGGGGAGAGAGAGAGAAACACTGGGGGGAGAGAGAGAGAAACACTGGGGGGAGGAGAGAGAATGAATCACTGGGGGAGAGAGAGAGAAACACAGGGTGGGGGAGAGAGAGAGAAACACTGGGGGTAGAGAGAGAGAGAAACACGGAGGGGAGGAGCGAGATAAACACTGGGTGGAGAGAGAGAGAAACACTGGGGTGGAGAGAGATAGAATCCCTGGGGGAGAGGGAGAGATACATTGGGGGGAGAGAGAGAAAAACACTGGGGGGGAGGAGAGATTGAGATACACTGCGGGGAGAGAGAGAGAAACACTGGGGGGAGAGAGAGAGAAGCAATGTGGGGAGAGAGAGAGAGGAACACTGGGGGGGAGAGATAGAGAAAAGCTGGGGGGAGAGAGAGAAACACTGGGGGGATAGAGAGAGAGAGAGGAAATCTGGGGGAGATAGAGAGAAGCAATGTGGGGAGAGAGAGAGGAACACTGCGGGGAGAGAGAGAGAAACACTGGGGGGAGAGAGAGAGAAGCAATGTGGGGAGAGAGAGAGAGGAACACTGGGGGGAGAGAGAGAGAAACACATGGTGTGGGAGAGAGAGAGCAACACTGGGGGGAGAGAGAGAAACACTGGGGGAAGAGAGAGAGGAACACTGGGGGGAGAGAGAGAGAAACACTGGGGAGAGAGAGAGAGAGAAACACTGGGGGTGATACAGAGTGAAACAATGGGGGAGAGAGAAACACTGGTGGGAGAGAGAGAAACAGTGGGGGGAGAAGAGAGGGAAACACTGGGTGGAGAGTGGAGAGAAACACTGGGGGGAGAGAGAGAGCAACATTGGGGTGAGAGAGAGAGAAACAATGGGAGGAGGGAGAGAAATAGTGGGGGGAGAGAGAGAAACACTGGGTGAGAGAGAGAGAGCAACGCTGGGGGAGAGACAGAAACAATGGGAGTAGGAGAGATTGAGATACACTGGGGAGAAAGAGAGAAAGACTGGGAGGAGAGAGAGAGAGAGAAACACTGGGGGGAGAGAGAGAAAAACACTGGGTGGAGGAGAGATTGAGATACACTGCGGGGAGAGAGGGAGAAACACTCGGGGGAGAGAGATAGAGAAACGCTGGGGGGAGAGAGAGAAACACTGGGGGGATAGAGAGAGAGAGGAAATATGGGGGAGAGAGAGAGAAGCAATGTGGGGAGAGAGAGAGAGGAACACTGCGGGGGGAGAGAGAGAAACACTGGGGAGAGAGAGAGAAGCAATGTGGGGAGAGAGAGAGAGGAACACTGGAGGGAGAGAGAGAGAAACACATGGTGTGGGAGAGAGAGAGCAACACTGGGGGGAGAGAGGGAAACACTGGGGGAAGAGTGAGAGGAACACTGGGGGGAGAGAGAGAGAAACACTGGGGAGAGAGAGAGAGAGAAACTGGGGGGAGAGACAGAGTGAAACAATGGGGGAGAGAGAGAGAAACACTGGTGGGAGAGAGAGAAACAGTGGGGGGAGAAGAGAGGGAAACACTGGGTGGAGAGTAGAGAGACACTTGGTGGAGAGTAGAGAGAAACAATAGGGGGAGAAAGAGAGAGAAACATTGGGGTGAGAGAGAGAGAAACACTGGGAGGAGGGAGAGGAACACTGGGGGGAGAGAGAGAGAAAGGAACACTGGGGGAGAGAGAGAGAGAAACACTGGGTGGGAGAGAGAGAGAGAGAAACACTGGGGGGAGAGAGAGAAAAAAAAACTGGGGGGAGGAGAGAGGGAAACAATGGGTGGAGTGAGAAAGAGAAACACCGGGGGAAGAGAGAGAAACACTGGGTGGAGGAGAGATTGAGATACACTGGGGGGAGAGAGAGAGAAACACTGGGGGGGGGGAGAGAGAGAAATACTGGGGGGAGCAGAGAGAAACACTGGGTGGGGGAGAGAGAGAGAGAAACACTGGGGGTGAGAGAGAGAAACACTGGGGGGAGAGAGAGAAAGGAACGCTGGGGGAGAGAGAGAGAGAAACACTGGGTGGGAGAGAGAGAGAGAAACACTGGGGAGAGAGAGAGAGAAAGACTGGGGTAGAGAGAGAGATAAACACTGGGGAAAGAGAGAGAAGCAGTGGGGGGAGAGAGAGAAACACTGGGGAGAGTGAGAGAGAGAGAGGGAAACACTGGGAGGGAGAGAGAGATAAACACTGGGGAGACAGTGAGAGAGAAACACTGGGGGCAGAGAGACAGAGAAACACTGGGGGAAGAGAGAGAAACACTGGGGAGAGAGAGAGAAGCACTGGGAGGTGAGAGGGAAATATTGGGGGGAGAGACAGAAACACTGGGGGGAGAGAGAGAAAAACTGTGGGGAGGAGAGATTGGGATACACTGGGGGGAGAGAGAGAGAAGCATTGGGGGTGAGGGAGAAACACTGGAGAGAGAGAGAGAAGTACTGGAGGGAGAGAGAAACATTGGGGGGAGAGAGAGAGAAACACTGGGGGGAGGAGAGAGAATGAAACACTGGGGGAGAGAGAGAGAAACACAGGGTGGGGGAGAGAGAGAGAAACACTGGGTGCAGAGAGAGAGAGAAACACTTGGGAGAGAGAGAGAAACACTGGGGAGAGAGAGAGAGAGAAACACTGGGGGGAGAGAGAGAGAAACACTGGGGGGAGAGAGAGAGAAACACTGGGGGGAGGAGAGAGAATGAAACACTGGGGGAGAGAGAGAGAAACACAGGGTGGGGGAGAGAGAGAGAAACACTGGGGGTAGAGAGAGAGAGAAACACGGAGGGGAGGAGCGAGATAAACACTGGGTGGAGAGAGAGAGAAACACTGGGGTGGAGAGAGATAGAATCCCTGGGGGAGAGGGAGAGATACATTGGGGGGAGAGAGAGAAAAACACTGGGGGGAGGAGAGATTGAGATACACTGCGGGGAGAGAGAGAGAAACACTGGGGGGAGAGAGAGAGAAGCAATGTGGGGAGAGAGAGAGAGGAACACTGGGGGGAGAGAGAGAAACACATGGTGTGGGAGAGAGAGAGCAACACTGGGGGGAGAGAGAGAAACACTGGGGGAAGAGAGAGAGAAGCAATGTGGGGAGAGAGAGAGAGGAACACTGGGGGGAGAGAGAGAGAAACACATGGTGTGGGAGAGAGAGAGCAACACTGGGGGGAGAGAGAGAAACACTGGGGGAAGAGAGAGAGGAACACTGGGGGGAGAGAGAGAGAAACACTGGGGAGAGAGAGAGAGAGAAACACTGGGGGTGATACAGAGTGAAACAATGGGGGAGAGAGAAACACTGTTGGGAGAGAGAGAAACAGTGGGGGGAGAAGAGAGGGAAACACTGGGTGGAGAGTGGAGAGAAACACTGGGGGGAGAGAGAGAGCAACATTGGGGTGAGAGAGAGAGAAACAATGGGAGGAGGGAGAGAAATAGTGGGGGGAGAGAGAGAAACACTGGGGGAGAGAGAGAGAGCAACGCTGGGGGAGAGACAGAAACAATGGGAGTAGGAGAGATTGAGATACACTGGGGATAAAGAGAGAAACACTGGGAGGAGAGAGAGAGAGAGAAACACTGGGGGGAGAGAGAGAAAAACACTGGGTGGAGGAGAGATTGAGATACACTGCGGGGAGAGAGGGAGAAACACTCGGGGGAGAGAGATAGAGAAACGCTGGGGGGAGAGAGAGAAACACTGGGGGGATAGAGAGAGAGAGGAAATATGGGGGAGAGAGAGAGAAGCAATGTGGGGAGAGAGAGAGAGGAACACTGCGGGGGGAGAGAGAGAAACACTGGGGAGAGAGAGAGAAGCAATGTGGGGAGAGAGAGAGAGGAACACTGGAGGGAGAGAGAGAGAAACACATGGTGTGGGAGAGAGAGAGCAACACTGGGGGGAGAGAGGGAAACACTGGGGGAAGAGTGAGAGGAACACTGGGGGAGAGAGAGAGAAACACTGGGGAGAGAGAGAGAGAGAAACTGGGGGGAGAGACAGAGTGAAACAATGGGGGAGAGAGAGAGAAACACTGGTGGGAGAGAGAGAAACAGTGGGGGGAGAAGAGAGGGAAACACTGGGTGGAGAGTAGCGAGAAACACTGGGGGGAGAGAGAGAGCAACATTGGGGTGAGAGAGAGAGAGAAACAATGGGAGGAGGGAGAGAAATAGTGGGGGGAGAGAGAGAAACACTGGGGGGAGAGAGAGAGAGCAACGCTGGGGGAGAGACAGAAACACTGGGAGAAGGAGAGATTGAGATACACTGGGGATAAAGAGAGAAACACTGGGGAGAGAGAGAGAAACACTGTTGGGAGAGAGAGTGCGAAACACTGGGGGGAGAGAGAGAGAGAAAAACTGTGGGGAGAGAGAGAAATAGAAACATTGGAGGGAGAGAGAGAAACACTGGGTGGAGAGTGAGTTACACTGGGGAGAGAGAGAGAGAAACACTGGGGGGAGAGAGAGAAACACTGGGGGGAGAGAGAGAAACACTGGGTGGAGAGAGAGAAACACTGGGGAGAGCGAGAGAGAGAAACACTGGGGGGAGAGAGAGAAACACTGGGTGGAGAGAGAGAAACACTGGGGAGAGAGAGAGAGAGATAGAAACACTGGGGGGAGATAGAGAGAAACACTGGAGGGAGAGAGAGAAACACTGGGGGAGAGAGAGAGAAGCACTGGGGGGAGAGAGAGAGAGATAGAAACACTGGGGGGAGATAGAGAGAAACACTGGAGGGAGGAGAGCGGAAGAAACACTGTGGGAGAGAGAGAGAGAATCACTGGGTGGGGGAGAGAGAGAAACACTGGGGGTAGGAGAGAGAGAGAGAAACACTGGGGAGGGAGAGAGAAACAGTGGGGAGAGAGAGAGAGAAACACTGGGGGGAGAGAGAGAGAAACACTGGGGTTAGGAGAGAGAATGATACATTGGGGGAGAGAGAGAGAGAAACACTGGGTGGGCGAGAGAGTGAGAAACACTGGGGGGAGAGAGAGAGAAACACTGGGGGGATAGAGAGAGCGAAACATTTGGGAGAGAGAGGGAAACACTGGGGAGAGAGTGAGAGAAACACTTGAGGGAGAGGGAGAGAAACACTGGGGAGAGAGAGAGAGAAACACTGGGGTGAGAGAGAGAGAGAGAAACACTGGGGGGGAGAGAGAGAGAGAAACACTGTGGGGGGAGAGAGATAGCGAAACACTATGAATAGAGAGAAAAACACTGAGGGAGATAGAGAATCAATGGGGGGAGAGAGAGAGAAACACTGGGGGGAGAGAGAGAGAAACACTGGGGGGCGAGAGAGAGAGAAAAACATGGGGAGATAGAGAAACACGGGGGCGGAGAGAGAGAGAAACATTGGGGAGAGAGAGAGAAACACTGGGGGTAGAGAGAGAAAAACTGCGGGGTGAGAGGGAAACACTGGGGGGAGAGCGAGAGGAACACTGTTGGGAGGAGAGAGAGAAACTATGCGGGGGAGACAAAGAGAAACACTGCGGGGGGAGAGAGAGAGAAACATTTGGGGGAGGGAGAGAGAAACTCTGGGGGAGAGAGAGAGAAAAACTGGGGGGAGAGAGAGAGAGAAAGACTGGTGAGAGAGAGAGAGAAACGCTGGGGAGAGAGAGAGAGAGAAACACTGGGGGGAGGGAGAGAGAAACACTGGGGGAGAGAGAGAGAAACACTGGGGGAGAGAGAGAGAAAAACTGGGGGGAGAGAGAGAGAGAAAACTGGGGAGAGAGAGAGAGAAACGCTGGGGAGAGAGAGAGAGAAACACTGGGAGGCGAGAGAGAGAGAAACACTGGGGAGAGAGAGAGAGAAACAGTGGGGGGAGAGAGAGAAACACTGAGGAGAGATAGAGAGAGAAACACTGGGGAGGGGGACAGAGAGAGAAACACTGGGGGAGTTACAGAGAGAAAATCTGGGTGGCGAGAGGGAAACACTGAGGAGAGAGAGAGAAAGACTGGGGGAGAGAAAGAAACAGTGGGGGTGAGAGAGAGAAACACTGGGGGGAGAAGGAGAAACACTGGAGAGAGAGAATCACTGAGGAGAGATAGAGAAACACTTGGGGGAGAGAGAGAAACACTGGGGGGAGAGAGAGAGAAACACTGGGGGGAGGGAGAGAGAAACACTGGGGGAGAGAGATAGAAAGACTGGGGGGAGAGAGAGAGAAAGACTGGGGAGGTAGAGAGAGAGAAACGCTGGGGAGAGAGAGAGAGAAACAGTGGGGGGTGAGAGAGAAACACCGGGGAGAGAGAGAGAGAGAGAGAGAAAAACAGTGGGGGGAGAGAGAGAGAGAAACACTGGGGAGAGAGAGAGAGAGGGAAACACTGGGGGGGGGGGAGAGAGAAACACTGGGTGGAGAGAGAGGAACACTGGGGAGAGAGAGAGAGAAACAGTGGGGGGAGAGAGAGAAACACCGGGGAGAGAGAGAGAGAGAAAAACTGTGGGGGGAGAGAGAGAGAGAAACACTGGGGGGAGAGAGAAAAACACTGGCTGGAGAGAGAGGAACACTGGGGAGAGAGAGAGAGAAACACTGGGGGGAAAGCGAGAAACACTGGGGGGAGAGAGAGAAACACTGGGTGGAGAGAGAGAAACACTGGGGAGGGAGAGATAGAGAAACACTGGGGGTAGAGAGAGTAACACTGGGTGGAGAGAGAGAAACACTGGTGGGAGAGAGAGAAGCACTGGGGGAGAGAGAGAGAAGCACTGGGGGGAGAGAGAGAGAGAAACACTGTGGGAAGAGAGTGAGAAACACTGGGGGGAGGAGGGAGAATGAAACACTGTGGGAGAGAGAGAGAGAAACACGGGGGGGAGAGAGAGAGTGAAACTGGGGGGTGAGAGAGGGAAACACTGGTTGGAGAGTAGAGAGAAACACTGGGGGGAGAGAGAGAGCAACATTGGGGTGAGAGAGAGAGAAACAATGGGGGGAGAGAGACAGAGCAACGCTGGGGGAGTGAGCGAAACACTGGGGGTAGGATAGATTGAGATACACTGGGGAGAGAGAGAGAAACACTGGGGGGAGAGCGAGAAACACGGGGGGAGAGAGAGAAACACTGGGGAGAGAGAGAGAGAGAAAAACTGGGGGAGAGAGAGAAACACTGGGTGGAGAGAGAGAATCACTGGGGAGAGAGAGAGAAACACTGGTGGGAGAGAGAGAAGCACTGGGGGAGAGAGAGAGAAGCACTGGAGGGAGAGAGAGAGATAAACACTGGGGGGAGAGAGAGAGAAACACTGGGGGGAGAGAGAGAAACACTGAGGAGAGATAGAGAGAGAAACACTGGGGAGGGGTACAGAGAGAGAAACACTGGGGGAGTTACAGAGAGAAAATCTGGGTGGCGAGAGGGAAACACTGAGGAGAGAGAGAGAAAGACTGGGGTAGAGAAAGAAACAGTGGGGGTGAGAGAGAGAAACACTGGGGGGAGAAGGAGAAACACTGGAGAGAGAGAATCACTGAGGAGAGATAGTGAAACACTTGGGGG
Organism: Heptranchias perlo; assembly: GCF_035084215.1. Lineage (NCBI taxonomy): Eukaryota > Metazoa > Chordata > Chondrichthyes > Hexanchiformes > Hexanchidae > Heptranchias > Heptranchias perlo. The sequence continues at coordinate 447,809 of NW_027139226.1, read as the reverse complement.
AGAGAGAGAAACACTGGGGGGAGAGAGAGAGAAACACTGGGGGGAGGGAGAGAGAAACACTGGGGGAGAGAGATAGAAAGACTGGGGGGAGAGAGAGAGAAAGACTGGGGAGGTAGAGAGAGAGAAACGCTGGGGAGAGAGAGAGAGAAACAGTGGGGGGTGAGAGAGAAACACCGGGGAGAGAGAGAGAGAGAGAGAGAGAAAAACAGTGGGGGGAGAGAGAGAGAGAAACACTGGGGAGAGAGAGAGAGAGAGAGGGAAACACTGGGGGGGGGGGGGGAGAGAGAAACACTGGGTGGAGAGAGAGGAACACTGGGGAGAGAGAGAGAGAAACAGTGGGGGGAGAGAGAGAAACACCGGGGAGAGAGAGAGAGAGAAAAACTGTGGGGGGAGAGAGAGAGAGAAACACTGGGGGGAGAGAGAGAAACACTGGGTGGAGAGAGAGGAACACTGGGGAGAGAGAGAGAGAAACACTGGGGGGAAAGCGAGAAACACTGGGGGGAGAGAGAGAAACACTGGGTGGAGAGAGAGAAACACTGGGGAGGGAGAGATAGAGAAACACTGGGGGTAGAGAGAGTAACACTGGGTGGAGAGAGAGAAACACTGGTGGGAGAGAGAGAAGCACTGGGGGAGAGAGAGAGAAGCACTGGGAGGAGAGAGAGAGAGAAACACTGTGGGAAGAGAGTGAGAAACACTGGGGGGAGGAGGGAGAATGAAACACTGTGGGAGAGAGAGAGAGAAACACGGGGGGGAGAGAGAGAGTGAAACTGGGGGGTGAGAGAGGGAAACACTGGTTGGAGAGTAGAGAGAAACACTGGGGGGAGAGAGAGAGCAACATTGGGGTGAGAGAGAGAGAAACAATGGGGGGAGAGAGACAGAGCAACGCTGGGGGAGTGAGCGAAACACTGGGGGTAGGAGAGATTGAGATACACTGGGGAGAGAGAGAGAAACACTGGGGGGAGAGCGAGAAACACGGGGGGGAGAGAGAGAAACACTGGGTGGAGAGAGAGAAACATGGGGAGAGAGAGAGAGAAACACTGGGGGAGAGAGAGAAACACTGGGTGGAGAGAGAGAATCATTGGGGAGAGAGAGAGAAACACTGGTGGGAGAGAGAGAAGCACTGGGGGAGAGAGAGAGAAGCACTGGAGGGAGAGAGAGAGATAAACACTGGGGGGAGAGAGAGAGAAACACTGGGGGGAGTAGAGAGAGAGAAACACTGGGGGGAGGAGAGATTGAGATACACTGGGGGAGAGAGAGAGAAACACGGGGGGGGGGGGAGAGAGAGAGAAGCAATGGGGGAGAGAGAGATAGGAACACTGGGGGGAGAGAGAGAGAAACACTGGGGAGAGAGAGAGAGAGAAACACTGGGGGGAGGAGAGAGATAAACACTGGGTGGAGAGAGAGAGAAACACTGGGGGGGGGGAGAGAGATAGAAACACTGGGGGGAGAGGGAGAGAAAAACTGGGATGAGAGAGAGAAACACTGGGGGGAGAGAGATCGAGAAACACTTGGGGGAGAGAGAGAGAAACACTGGGGGGAGGAGAGATTGAGATACACTGCGGGGAGAGAGAGAGAAACACTGGGGGGGAGAGAGAGAAGCAATGTGGGGAGAGAGAGAGAGGAACACTGGGGGGATAGAGAGATAGAGAAAATATGGGGAAGAGAGAGAGATGCAATGTGGGGAGAGAGAGAGGAACACTGCGGGGAGAGAGAGAGAAACACTGGGTGGCGAGATAGAGAAGCAATGTGGGGAGAGAGAGAGAGGAACACTGGGGGGAGAGAGAGAGAAACACATGGTGTGGGAGAGAGAGAGCAACACTGGGGGGATAGAGAGAAACACTGGGGGGAGGAGAGATTGAGATACACTGGGGGGAGAGAGAGAGAAACACGGGGGGGGAAGAGGGAGAGAAGCAATGGGGGAGAGAGAGATAGGAACACTGGGGGGAGAGAGAGAGAAACACTGGGGAGAGAGAGAGAGAGAAACACTGGGGGGAGAGACAGAGTGAAACACTGGGGGAAGAGAGAGAAACACTGGGGGGAGAAGAGAGGGAAACACTGGGTGGAGAGTAGAGAGAAACACTGCGGGGAGAGAGAGAGCAACATTGGGGTGAGAGAGAGGGAAACAATGGGAGGAGGGAGAGAAACACTGGGGGGAGAGAGAGAAACACTGGGGGGAGAGAGAGAGAGCAACGCTGGGGGGAGAGAGAGAAACACTGGAGGTAGGAGAGATTGAGATACACTGGGGAGAGAGAGAGAAACACTGGGGGTAGAGAGAGAAACACTGTTGGGATAGAGATAGAAACACTGGGGGGAGAGAGAGAGAAATACTGGGGGGAGGAGAGAGAAACACTGGGTGGGGGAGAGAGAGAGAGGAACACTGGGGGTGAGAGAGAAAAACACTGGGGGGAGAGAGAAATAGGAACACTGGTGGAGAGAGAGAGAGAAACACTGGGTGGGAGAGAGAGAGAGAAACACTGGAGGGAGAGATAGAAAGACTGGGGGAGAGAGAGAGATAAACACTGGGGAGAGAGAGAGAAACACTGGGGGAGAGAGAGAAACACTGGGGAGAGAGAGAGAAGCACTGGGAGGAGAGAGAGAAATATTGGGGGGAGAGAGAGAAACACTGGGGGGAGAGAGAGAAAAACTGTGGGGAGGAGAGATTTGGATACACTGAGGGGAGAGAGAGAGAATCATTGCGGGGTGAGGGAGAAACACTGGAGAGAGAGAGAGTAGCACTGGAGGGAGAGAGAAACATTGGGGTAGAGAGAGAAACACTGAGGAGGATAGAGAATGAAACACTGGGGGAGAGAGAGAGAAACACAGGGTGGGGGAGAGAGAGAGAGAAACACTGGGTGCAGAGAGAGAGAGAAACACTTGGAAGAGAGAGAGAAACACTGGGGAGAGAGAGAGAGAGAAACACTGGGGGGAGAGAGAGAGAAACACTGGGGGAGAGAGAGAGAGAAACACAGGGTGGGGGAGAGAGAGAGAAACACTGGGGGTAGAGAGAGAGAGAAAAACACTGGGGGGAGGAAAGCGATAAACACTGGGTGGAGAGAGAGAGAAACACTGGGGGGGAGAGAGATAGAAACCCTGGGGGAGAGGGAGAGAAACACTGGGGGGAGAGAGAGAAACACTGGGGGGAGAGAGAGAGAGAAACACTGGGGGGAGAGAGAGAAAAACTATGGGGGGGAGGAGAGATTGAGATATACTGCGGGGAGAGAGAGAGAAACACTGGGGGGAGAGAGAGAGAAGCAATGTGGGGAGAGAGAGAGAGGAACACTGGGGGGGAGAGAGAGAGAAAAACTGGGGGGGGAGAGAGAAACACTGGGGCGATAGAGAGAGAGAAAATATGGGGGAGAGAGAGAGAAGCAATGTGGGGAGAGAGAGAGGAACACTGGGGGTGAGAGAGAAAAACACTGGGGGGAGAGAGAAATAGGAACACTGGTGGAGAGAGAGAGAGAAACACTGGGTGGGAGAGAGAGAGAGAAACACTGGAGGGAGAGATAGAAAGACTGGGGGAGAGAGAGAGATAAACACTGGGGAGAGAGAGAGAAACACTGGGGGAGAGAGAGAAACACTGGGGAGAGAGAGAGAAGCACTGGGAGGAGAGAGAGAAATATTGGGGGGAGAGAGAGAAACACTGGGGGGAGAGAGAGAAAAACTGTGGGGAGGAGAGATTTGGATACACTGAGGGGAGAGAGAGAGAATCATTGCGGGGTGAGGGAGAAACACTGGAGAGAGAGAGAGTAGCACTGGAGGGAGAGAGAAACATTGGGGTAGAGAGAGAAACACTGAGGAGGATAGAGAATGAAACACTGGGGGAGAGAGAGAGAAACACAGGGTGGGGGAGAGAGAGAGAGAAACACTGGGTGCAGAGAGAGAGAGAAACACTTGGAAGAGAGAGAGAAACACTGGGGAGAGAGAGAGAGAGAAACACTGGGGGGAGAGAGAGAGAAACACTGGGGGAGAGAGAGAGAGAAACACAGGGTGGGGGAGAGAGAGAGAAACACTGGGGGTAGAGAGAGAGAGAAAAACACTGGGGGGAGGAAAGCGATAAACACTGGGTGGAGAGAGAGAGAAACACTGGGGGGGAGAGAGATAGAAACCCTGGGGGAGAGGGAGAGAAACACTGGGGGGAGAGAGAGAAACACTGGGGGGAGAGAGAGAGAGAAACACTGGGGGGAGAGAGAGAAAAACTATGGGGGGGAGGAGAGATTGAGATATACTGCGGGGAGAGAGAGAGAAACACTGGGGGGAGAGAGAGAGAAGCAATGTGGGGAGAGAGAGAGAGGAACACTGGGGGGGAGAGAGAGAGAAAAACTGGGGGGGGGGTGAGAGAAACACTGGGGCGATAGAGAGAGAGAAAATATGGGGGAGAGAGAGAGAAGCAATGTGGGGAGAGAGAGAGGAACACTGCGGGGAGAGAGAGAGAAACGCTGGGGGGAGAGAGAGAGAGAAGCAATGTGGGGAGAGAGAGAGAGGAACACTTGGGGGAGAGAGAGAGAAACATATGGTGTGGGAGAGAGAGAGCAACACTGGGGGGAGAGAGAGAAACACTGGGGGGAGAGAGAGAAACACTGGGGGGAGGAGAGATTGAGATACATTGAGGGGAGAGAGAGAGAAACACGCGGGGGGGGGAGAGAGAGAGAAGCAGTGGGGGAGAGAGAGAGAGGAACACTGGGGGGAGAGAGAGAGAAACACTGGGGAGAGAGAGAGAGAAACACTGGGGGGAGAGACAGAGTGAAACATTGGGGGTAGAGAGAGAGAAACACTGGGGGGAGGAGAGAGAATGAAACAATGGGGGAGAGAGAGAGAAGCACTGGGGGGAGAGAGAGAAACAATGGGGGGAGAGAGAGAGCAACATTGGGGTGAGAGAGAGAGAAACGATGGGAGGAGGGAGAGAAACACTGGGGAGAGAGAGAGAAACACGGGGGGGAGAGAGAGAGAAGCAATGGGGGAGAGAGAGATAGGAACACTGGGGGAGAGAGAGAGAAACACTGGAGAGAGAGAGAGAGAAACACTGGGGGGAGAGAGAGAGCAACATTGGGGTGAGAGAGAGAGAAACAATGGGAGGAGGGAGAGAAACACTGGGGAGAGAGAGAGAAACACGGGGGGGAGAGAGAGAGAAGCAATGTGGGAGAGAGAGATAGGAACACTGGGGGAGAGAGAGAGAAACACTGGGGACAGAGAGAGAGAAACACTGGGGGGAGGAGAGAGATAAACACTGGGTGGAGAGAGAGAGAAACACTGGGGGGGGAGAGAGATAGAAACACTGGGGGGAGAGGGAGAGAAACACTGGGGGGAGAGTGAGAAACACTGGGGGGAGAGAGATCGAGAAACACTTGGGTGAGAGAGAGAGAAACACTGGGGGGAGGAGAGATTGAGATACACTGCGGGGAGAGAGAGAGAAACACTGCGGGGAGAGAGAGGGAAGCAATGTGGGGAGAGAGAGAGAGGAACACTGGGGGGATAGAGAGATAGAGAAAATATGGGGAAGAGAGAGAGAAGCAATGTGGGGAGAGAGAGAGGAACACTGCGGGGAGAGAGAGAGAAACACTGGGGGGCGAGATAGAGAAGCAATGTGGGGAGAGAGATGGAGGAACACTGTGGGGAGAGAGAGAGAAACACATGGTGTGGGAGAGAGAGAGCAACACTGGGGGGATAGAGAGAAACACTGGGGGAGGAGAGATTGAGATACACTGGGGGAGAGAGAGAGAAACACGGGGGGGGAGAGAGAGAGAAGCAATGGGGGAGAGAGAGATAGGAACACTGGGGGGAGAGAGAGAGAAACACTGGGGAGAGAGAGAGAGAGAAACACTGGGGGGAGAGACAGAGTGAAACACTGGGGGAAGAGAGAGAGAAACACTGGGGGGAGAGAGAGAAACACTGGGGGGAGAAGAGAGGGAAACACTGGGTGGAGAGTAGAGAGAAACACTGCGGGGAGAGAGAGAGCAACATTGGGGTGAGAGAGAGGGAAACAATGGGAGGAGAGAGAGAAACACTGGGGGGAGAGAGAGGGAAGCAATGTGGGGAGAGAGAGAGAGGAACACTGGGGGGATAGAGAGATAGAGAAAATATGGGGAAGAGAGAGAGAAGCAATGTGGGGAGAGAGAGAGGAACACTGCGGGGAGAGAGAGAGAAACACTGGGGGGCGAGATAGAGAAGCAATGTGGGGAGAGAGATGGAGGAACACTGGGGGGAGAGAGAGAGAAACACATGGTGTGGGAGAGAGAGAGCAACACTGGGGGGATAGAGAGAAACACTGGGGGAGGAGAGATTGAGATACACTGGGGGAGAGAGAGAGAAACACGGGGGGGGGGGGAGAGAGAGAGAAGCAATGGGGGAGAGAGAGATAGGAACACTGGGGGGAGAGAGAGAGAAACACTGGGGAGAGAGAGTGAGAAACACGGGGGGTGGGGAGAGAGAAGCAATGGGGGATAGAGAGATAGGAACACTGGGGGGAGAGAGAGAGAAACACTGGGGAGAGAGAGAGAGAGAGAAACACTGGGGGTAGAGACAGAGTGAAACACTGGGGGAAGAGAGAGAGAAACACTGGGGGGAGAGAGAGAAACACTGGGGGGAGAAGAGAGGGAAACACTGGGTGGAGAGTAGAGAGAAACACGGCGGGGAGAGAGAGCGCAACATTGGGGTGAGAGAGAGGGAAACAATGGGAGGAGGGAGAGAAACACTGGGGGGAGAGAGAGAAACACTGGGGGGAGAGAGAGAGAGAAACAGTGGATGGGAGAGAGAGAGAGAAACACTGGGGGGAGAGAGAGAAAGACTGGGGGAGAGAGAGAGATAAACACTGCGGAGAGAGAGAAACACTGGGGGGAGAGAGAGATAGGAACACTGGTGGAGAGAAAGAGAGAAACACTGGATGGGAGAGAGAGAGAGAAACACTGGGGGGAGAGAGAGAAAGACTGGGGGAGAGAGAGAGATAAACACTGCGGAGAGAGAGAAACACTGGGGGGAGAGAGAGATCGGAACACTGGTGGAGAGAGAGAGAGAAACACTGGATGGGAGAGAGAGAGAGAAACACTGGGGGAAGAGAGAGAAACACTGGGGGAGGAGAGAGAATGAAACACTGGGGGAGAGAGAGAGAAACACAGGGTGGGGGAGAGAGAGAGAAACACTGGGGGTAGAGAGAGAGAGAAACACTTGGAAGAGAGAGAGAAACACTGGGGAGAGAGAGAGAGAAACACTGGGGGGAGAGAGAGAGAAACACTGGGGGAGAGAGAGAGAGAAACACTGGGGGGAGGAGAGAGAATGAAACACTGGGAGAGAGAGAGAGAAACACAGGGTGGGGGAGAGAGAGAGAAACACTGGGGGTAGAGAGAGAGAGAGAAACACTGGGGGGAGGAGAGAGATAAACACTGGGTGGAGAGAGAGAGAAACACTGGGGGGGGGAGAGAGATAGAAACCCTGGGGGAGAGGGAGAGAAACACTGGGGGGAGAGAGAGAAACACTGGGGGGAGAGGTAGAGAGAAACACTGGGGGGAGAGAGAGAAAAACTATGGGGGGGAGGAGAGATTGAGATACAGTGCAGGGAGAGAGAGAGAAACACTGGGGGGAGAGAGAGAGAAGCAATGTGGGGAGAGAGAGAGAGGAACACTGTGGGGGGAGAGAGAGAGAAACACTGGGAGGAGAGAGAGAAACACTGGGGCGATAGAGCGAGAGAAAATATGGGGGAGAGAGAGAGAAGCAATGTGGGGAGAGAGAGAGGAACACTGCGGGGAGAGAGAGAGAAACGCTGGGGGGAGAGAGAGAGAAGCAATGTGGGGAGAGAGAGAGAGGAACACTGGGGGGAGAGAGAGAGAAAAACATGGTGTGGGAGAGAGAGAGCAACGCTGGGGGGAGAGAGAGAAACACTGGGGGGAGGAGAGATTGAGATACATTGCGGGGAGAGAGAGAGAAACACTGGGGGAGAGAGCGAAACACTGGGGAGAGAGAGAGAAGCACTGGGGGGAGAGAGAAACATTGTGGGGAGAGAGAGAAACACTGGGGGGTGAGAGAGAAACACTGGGGGGAGGAGAGATTGGGATACACTGGGGGGAGAGAGAGAGAAACACTGCGGGGAGAGAGAGAGAAACACTGGGGGGAGAGAGAGTGAAACACTGGGGAGGGGGACAGAGAGAGAAACACTGGGGGGCGGAGAGAGAGAGAAACCCTGGGGGGAGAGAGAAAAAACTCGGGAGAGAGAGAAATATTGGGGAGAGAGAGAAAATCTGGGGAGAGATAGAAACACTGGGGGAAGAGAGAGAGAAGCAATGTGGGGAGAGAGAGAGGAACACTGCGGGGAGAGAGAGAGAAACACTGGGGGGCGAGATAGAGAAGCAATGTGGGGAGAGAGATGGAGGAACACTGGGGGGAGAGAGAGAGAAACACATGGTGTGGGAGAGAGAATGCAACACTGGGGGGATAGAGAGAAACACTGGGGGAGGAGAGATTGAGATACACTGGGGGAGAGAGAGAGAAACACGGGGGGGGGAGAGAGAGAGAAGCAATGGGGGAGAGAGAGATAGGAACACTGGGGGGAGAGAGAGAGAAACACTGGGGAGAGAGAGAAGCATTGGGGGAGAGAGAGATAGGAACACTGGGGAGAGAGAGAGAGAAACACTGGGGAGAGAGAGAGAGAGAGAAACACTGGGGGGAGAGACAGAGTGAAACACTGGGGGAAGAGAGAGAGAAACACTGGGGGGAGAGAGAGAAACACTGGGGGGAGTAGAGAGGGAAACACTGGGTGGAGAGTAGAGAGAAACACGGCGGGGAGAGAGAGCGCAACATTGGGGTGAGAGAGAGGGAAACAATGGGAGGAGGGAGAGAAACACTGGGGGGAGAGAGAGAAACACTGGGGGGAGAGAGAGAGAGAAACAGTGGATGGGAGAGAGAGAGAGAAACACTGGGGGGAGAGAGAGAAAGACTGGGGGAGAGAGAGCGATAAACACTGCGGAGAGAGAGAAACACTGGGGGGAGAGAGAGATAGGAACACTGGTGGAGAGAGAGAGAGAAACACTGGATGGGAGAGAGAGAGAGAAACACTGGGGGGAGAGAGAGAAAGACTGGGGGAGAGAGAGAGATAAACACTGCGGAGAGAGAGAAACACTGGGGGGAGAGAGAGATCGGAACACTGGTGGAGAGAGAGAGAGAAACACTGGATGGGAGAGAGAGAGAGAAACACTGGGGGAAGAGAGAGAAACACTGGGGGAGGAGAGAGAATGAAACACTGGGGGAGAGAGAGAGAAACACAGGGTGGGGGAGAGAGAGAGAAACACTGGGGGTAGAGAGAGAGAGAAACACTTGGAAGAGAGAGAGAAACACTGGGGGGAGAGAGAGAGAAACACTGGGGGGTGAGAGAGAGAAACACTGGGGGAGAGAGAGAGAGAAACACTGGGGGGAGGAGAGAGAATGAAACACTGGGAGAGAGAGAGAGAAACACAGGGTGGGGGAGAGAGAGAGAAACACTGGGGGTAGAGAGAGAGAGAGAAACATTGGGGGGAGGAGAGAGATAAACACTGGGTGGAGAGAGAGAGAAACACTGGGGGGGGAGAGAGATAGAAACCCTGGGGGAGAGGGAGAGAAACACTGGGGGGAGAGAGAGAAACACTGGGGGGAGAGGTAGAGAGAAACACTGGGGGGAGAGAGAGAAAAACTATGGGGGGGAGGAGAGATTGAGATACAGTGCGGGGAGAGAGAGAGAAACACTGGGGGGAGAGAGAGAGAAGCAATGTGGGGAGAGAGAGAGGAACACTGTGGGGGGAGAGAGAGAGAAAAACTGGGAGGAGAGAGAGAAACACTGGGGCGATAGAGCGAGAGAAAATATGGGGGAGAGAGAGAGAAGCAATGTGGGGAGAGAGAGAGGAACACTGCGGGGAGAGAGAGAGAAACGCTGGGGGGAGAGAGAGAGAAGCAATGTGGGGAGAGAGAGAGAGGAACACTGGGGGGAGAGAGAGAGAAACACATGGTGTGGGAGAGAGAGAGCAACGCTGGGGGGAGAGAGAGAAACACTGGGGGGAGGAGAGATTGAGATACATTGAGGGGAGAGAGAGAGAAACACGGGGGGGGGGGCAGAGAGAGAGAAGCAGTGGGGGAGAGAGAGAGAGGAACACTGGGGGGAGAGAGAGAGAAACATTGGGGAGAGAGAGAGAGATACACTGGGGGGAGAGAGAGAGAAACACTGGGGGGAGAAAGAGAGAAACACTTGGTGGAGAGTAGAGAGAAACAATAGGGGGAGAAAGAGAGAGAAACATTGGGGTGAGAGAGAGAGAAACACTGGGAGGAGGGAGAGAAACACTGGGGGGGGGAGAGAGAGAGAAACACTGGGGGCAGAGAGAGAAACACTGGGAGAGAGAGAGAAGCACTGTTAGGGGAGAGAGAAATATTTGGGGGAGAGAGAGAAACACTGGGGAGAGAGAGAGAAAAACTGTGGGGAGGAGAGATTGGGATACACTGGGGGGAGAGAGAGAGAAGCATTGGGGGGTGAGGGAGAAACACTGGAGAGAGAGAGAGAGAAGCACTGGAGGGAGAGAGAAACATTGGGGGAGAGAGAGAGAAACACTGGGGGGAGGAGAGAGAATGAAACAATGGGGGTGAGAGAGAGAAACACAGGGTGGGGGAGAGAGAGATAAACACTGGGTGCAGAGAGAGAGAGAAACACTTGGGAGAGAGAGAGAAACACTGGGGAGAGAGAGAGAGAGAAACAATGGGGGGAGAGAGAGAGAAACACTGGGTGGAGAGAGAGAGAAACACTGGGGGGAGGAGAGAGAATGAAACACTGGGGGAGAGAGAGAGAAACACAGGGTGGGGGAGAGAGAGAGAAACACTGTGGGTAGAGAGAGAGAGAAACACGGAGGGGAGGAGAGAGATAAACACTGGGTGGAGAGAGAGAGAAACACTGGGGTGGAGAGAGATAGAATCCCTGGGGGAGAGGGAGAGATACATTGGGGGGAGAGAGAGAAACACTGGGAGGAGAGAGAGAGAGAGAGAAACACTGGGGGGAGAGAGAGAAAAACACTGGGGGGAGGAGAGATTGAGATACACTGCGGGGAGAGTGAGAGAAACACTGGGGGGAGAGAGAGAGCAGCAATGTGGGGAGAGAGAGAGGAACACTGCGGGGAGAGAGAGAGAAACACTGGGGGGAGAGAGAGAGAAGCAATGTGGGGAGAGAGAGAGAGGAACACTGGGGGGAGAGAGAGAGAAACACATGGTGTGGGAGAGAGAGTGCAACACTGGGGGGAGAGAGAGAAACACTGGGGGAAGAGAGAGAGGAACACTGGGGGGAGAGAGAGAGAAACACTGGGGAGAGAGAGAGAGAGAAACACTGGGGGGTGAGACAGAGTGAAACAATGGGGGAGAGAGAGAGAAACACTGGTGGGAGAGAGAGAAACAGTGGGGGGAGAAGAGAGGGAAACACTGGGTGGAGAGTAGAGAGAAACACTGGGGGGAGAGAGAGAGCAACATTGGGGTGAGAGACAGAGAAACAATGGGAGGAGGGAGAGAAATAGTGGGGGGAGAGAGAGAAACACTGGGTGAGAGAGAGAGAGCAACGCTGGGGGAGAGACAGAAACAATGGGAGTAGGAGAGATTGAGATACACTGGGGAGAAAGAGAGAAAGACTGGGGGGAGAGAGAGAAAAACACTGCGGGGAGGAGAGATTGAGATACACTGCGGGGAGAGAGAGAGAAACACTCGGGGGAGAGAGAGAGAAGCAATGTGGGGAGAGAGAGAGAGAGGAACACTGGGGGGGAGAGATAGAGAAAAGCTGGGGGGAGAGAGAGAAACACTGGGGGGATAGAGAGAGAAAGGAAATATGGGGAGAGAGAGAGAAGCAATGTAGGGAGAGAGAGAGGAACACTGCGGGGAGAGAGAGAGAAACACTGGGGGGAGAGAGAGAGAAGCAATGTGGGGAGAGAGAGAGAGGAACACTGGATGGAGAGAGAGAGAAAGGAAAAATGGTGGGGAGAGAGAGAAGCAATGTGGGGAGAGAGAGAGGAACACTGCGGGGAGAGAGAGAGCAACACTGGGGGGAGAGAGAGAAACACTGGGGGAAGAGAGAGAGGAACACTGGGGGGAGAGAGAGAGAAACACTGGGGAGAGAGAGAGAGAAAAACTGGGGGGAGAGACAGAGTGAAACAATGGGGGAGAGAGAGAGAAACATTGGTGGGAGAGAGAGAAACAGTGGGGGGAGAAGAGAGGGAAACACTGGGTGGAGAGTAGAGAGAAACACTGGGGGGAGAGAGAGAGCAACGTTGGGGTGAGAGAGAGAGAAACAATGGGAGGAGGGAGAGAAATAGTGGGGGGAGAGAGAGAAACACTGGGGGGAGAGAGAGAGAGCAACGCTGGGGGAGAGACAGAAACACTGGGAGTAGTAGAGATTGAGATACACTGGGGAGAAAGAGAGAAACACTGGGGGGAGAGAGAGAAACACTGTTGGGAGAGAGAGTGCGAAACACTGGGGGGACAGAGAGAGAGAAACACTGTGGGGAGTGAGAGAAATAGAAACATTGGAGGGAGAGAGAGAAACACTGGGTGGAGAGAGAGTTACACTGGGGAGAGAGAGAGAGAGAAACACTGGGGGGAGAGAGAGAAACACTGGGGGGAGAGAGAGAAACACTGGGTGGAGAGAGAGAAACACTGGGGAGAGAGAGAGAGAGAAACACTGGAGGGAGAGAGAGAAACACTGGGGGAGAGAGAGAGAAGCACTGGGGGGAGAGAGAGAGAGATAGAAATACTGGGGGGAGAGAGAGAGAAACACTGGAGGGAGGAGAGCGGAAGAAACACTGTGGGAGAGAGAGAGAGAAACACTGGGTGGGGGAGAGAGAGAAACACTGGGGGGAGAGAGAGAGAGAGAGAGAAACACTGGGGAGAGAGAGAGAAACAGTGGGGAGAGAGAGAGAGAGAAACACTGGGGGGAGAGAGAGAGAAACACTGGGGGTATGAGAGAGAATGATACATTGGGGGAGAGAGAGAGAGAAACACTGGGTGGGAGAGAGAGTGAGGAACAGTGGGGGGAGAGAGAGAGAAACACTGGGAGGATAGAGAGAGAGAAACATTTGGGAGAGAGAGGGAAACACTGGGGAGAGAGAGAGAGAAACACTGGGGGGAGAAGAGAGGGAAACACTGGGTGGAGAGTGGAGAGAAACACTGGGGGAGAGAGAGAGCAACATTGGGGTGAGAGAGAGAGAAACAATGGGAGGAGGGAGAGAAATAGTGGGGGAGAGAGAGAAACACTGGGGGAGAGAGAGAGAGCAACGCTGGGGGAGAGACAGAAACAATGGGAGTAGGAGAGATTGAGATACACTGGGGAGAAAGAGAGAAAGACTGGGAGGAGAGAGAGAGAGAAACACTGGGGGGAGAGAGAGAAAAACACTGCGGGGAGGAGAGATTGAGATACACTGCGGGGAGAGAGAGAGAAACACTCGGGGGAGAGAGAGAGAAGCAATGTGGGGAGAGAGAGAGAGGAACACTGGGGGGGAGAGATAGAGAAAAGCTGGGGGGAGAGAGAGAAACACTGGGGGGATAGAGAGAGAAAGGAAATATGGGGGAGAGAGAGAGAAGCAATGTGGGGAGAGAGAGAGGAACACTGCGGGGAGAGAGAGAGAAACACTGGGGGGAGAGAGAGAGAAGCAATGTGGGGAGAGAGAGAGAGGAACACTGGAGGGAGAGAGAGAGAAACGAAAAATGGTGGGGAGAGAGAGAAGCAATGTGGGGAGAGAGAGAGGAACACTGCGGGGAGAGAGAGAGCAACACTGGGGGGAGAGAGAGAAACACTGGGGGAAGAGAGAGAGGAACACTGGGGGGAGAGAGAGAGAAACACTGGGGAGAGAGAGAGAGAAAAACTGGGGGGAGAGACAGAGTGAAACAATGGGGGAGAGAGAGAGAAACATTGGTGGGAGAGAGAGAAACAGTGGGGGGAGAAGAGAGGGAAACACTGGGTGGAGAGTAGAGAGAAACACTGGGGGGAGAGAGAGAGCAACGTTGGGGTGAGAGAGAGAGAAACAATGGGAGGAGGGAGAGAAATAGTGGGGGGAGAGAGAGAAACACTGGGGGGAGAGAGAGAGCAACGCTGGGGGAGAGACAGAAACACTGGGAGTAGTAGAGATTGAGATACACTGGGGAGAAAGAGAGAAACACTGGGGGGAGAGAGAGAAACACTGTTGGGAGAGAGAGTGCGAAACACTGGGGGGAGAGAGAGAGAGAAACACTGTGTGGAGAGAGAGTTACACTGGGGAGAGAGAGAGAGAGAAACACTGGGGGGAGAGAGAGAAACACTGGGGGGAGAGAGAGAAACACTGGGTGGAGAGAGAGAAACACTGGGGAGAAAGAGAGAGAGAAACACTGGAGGGAGAGAGAGAAACACTGGGGGAGAGAGAGAGAAGCACTGGGGGGAGAGAGAGAGAGATAGAAACACTGGGGGGAGAGAGAGAGAAACACTGGAGGGAGGAGAGCGGAAGAAACACTGTGGGAGAGAGAGAGAGAAACACTGGGTGGGGGAGAGAGAGAAACACTGGGGGGAGAGAGAGAGAGAGAGAGAAACACTGGGGAGAGAGAGAGAGAAACAGTGGGGAGAGAGAGAGAGAGAAACACTGGGGGGAGAGAGAGAGAAACACTGGGGGTATGAGAGAGAATGATACATTGGGGGAGAGAGAGAGAGAAACACTGGGTGGGAGAGAGAGTGAGGAACAGTGGGGGGAGAGAGAGAGAAACACTGGGAGGATAGAGAGAGAGAAACATTTGGGAGAGAGAGGGAAACACTGGGGAGAGAGAGAGAGAAACACTGGGGGGAGGAGAGATGGAAACACTGGGGGGAGAGAGAGAGAGAAACACTGGGGGGAGGAGAGATTGAGATACACTGGGTGGAGAGTGAGAGAAACACTGGGGAGAGAGAGAGAGAGAAACACTGGGGTGAGAGAGAGAGAAGCACTGGGGGGAGAGAGAGAGAAAAACTGGGGGAGATAGAGAGAGAAACACTGGGGGGAAAGAGAGAGAATCACCAGGGGAAGTAGAGACAAATAAATAGTTGGGGAGAGAGAGAGAAACATGGGGGGGGGGGGAGAGAGAGAGTAACACTGGGGGGAGGAGAGATGGAAACACTGGGTGGAGAGAGAGAGAGAAACACTGTGGGGAGAGAGAGAGAGAGAGAAACACTGGGGGAGAGAGTGAGAGAAACACTAGGGGGATAGAGAGAGCGAAACACTATGAATAGAGAGAGAAACACTGAGGGAGATAGAGAATCAATGGGGGGTGAGAGAGAGAAACACTGGGGGGGAGAGTGAGAGAAACACTGGGGGGCGAGAGAGAGAGAAAAACATGGGGAGATAGAGAAACACGGGGGCGGAGAGAGAGAGAAACATTGGGGAGAGAGAGAGAAACACTGGGGGTAGAGAGA
Organism: Heptranchias perlo; assembly: GCF_035084215.1. NCBI lineage: Eukaryota > Metazoa > Chordata > Chondrichthyes > Hexanchiformes > Hexanchidae > Heptranchias > Heptranchias perlo. Next base: position 432,424 of record NW_027139226.1, on the reverse strand, counting down.
GAAACACTGGGGAGAGAGAGAGAAACAATGGAGAGAGAGAAAAACTGGGGAGAGAGAGAGAAACACTGGGGGTAGAGAGAGAAAAACTGCGGGGAGAGAGGGAAACACTGGGGGGAGAGCGAGAGGAACACTGTTGGGAGGAGAGAGAGAAACTATGCGGGGGAGACAAAGAGAAACACTGCGGGGGGAGAGAGAGAGAACATTTGGGGGAGGGAGAGAGAAACTCTGGGGGAGAGAGAGAGAAAAACTGGGGGGAGAGAGAGAGAAACACTGGGAGGCGAGAGAGAGAGAAACTGTGGGTGGAGAGAGAGAAACACTGGGGAGAGATAGAGAGGGAAACACTGGGGGAGAGAGATAGAAAGACTGGGGGGAGAGAGAGAGAGAAAGACTGGGGAGAGAGAGAGAGAAACGCTGGGGAGAGAGAGAGAGAAACACTGGGGGGAGGGAGAGAGAAACACTGGGGGAGAGAGAGAGAAAAACTGGGGGGAGAGAGAGAGAGAAACACTGGGGGGCGGAGAGAGAGAGAAACACTGAGGGGAGAGAGAGAAAAACTGGAGAGAGAGAATCACTGAGGAGAGACAGAGAAAAACTGGGGGTAGATAGAGAAACACTTGGGGGAGAGAGAGAAACACTGGTGGGAGGAGAGAGAGAAACACTGTGGGGAAGACAGAGAGAAACACTGGGGGGGGGGGAGAGAGAGAGAAACACTGGGGGGAGGGAGAGAGAAACACTGGGGGAGAGAGATAGAAAGACTGGGGGGAGAGAGAGAGAAAGACTGGGGAGGTAGAGAGAGAGAAACGCTGGGGAGAGAGAGAGAGAAACAGTGGGGGGGTGAGAGAGAAACACCGGGGAGAGAGAGAGAGAGAGAGAAAAAAACAGTGGGGGGAGAGAGAGAGAGAAACACTGGGGAGAGAGAGAGAGAGAGAGAGAAACACTGTGGGGGGAGAGAGAAACAGTGGGTGGAGAGAGAGGAACACTGGGGAGAGAGAGAGAGAAACAGTGGGGGGAGCGAGAGAAACACTGAGGAGAGATAGAGAGAGAAACACTGGGGAGGGGTACAGAGAGAGAAACACTGGGGGAGTTACAGAGAGAAAATCTGGGGGGCGAGAGGGAAACACTGAGGAGAGAGAGAGAAGGACTGGGGGAGTGAAAGAAACAGTGGGGGTGAGAGAGAGAAACACTGGGGGGAGAGGGAGAAACACTGGGGGGCGGAGAGAGAGAGAAACACTGAGGGGAGAGAGAGAAACACTGGAGAGAGAGAATCACTGAGGAGAGACAGAGAAACACTGGGGGTAGATAGAGAAACACTTGAGGGAGAGAGAGAAACACTGGGGTGAGAGAGAGAGAAACACTGGTGGGAGGAGAGAGAGAAACACTGCGGGGAAGACAGAGAGAAACACTGGGGGGAGAGAGAGAGAAACACTGGGGGGAGGGAGTGAGAAACACTGGGGGAGAGAGATAGAAAGACTGGGGGGAGAGAGAGAGAAAGACTGGGGAGGTAGAGAGAGAAAAACGCTGGGGAGAGAGAGAGAGAAACAGTGGGGTTGAGAGAGAAACACCGGGGAGAGAGAGAGAGAGAAAAAAAATCAGTGGGGGGAGAGAGAGAGAGAAACACTGGGGGAGAAAGAGAAACACTGGGGGGAGAGAGAGAGAAACACTGGTGGGAGGAGAGAGAGAAACACTGCGGGGGAGACAGAGAGAAACACTGGGGGGAGAGAGAGAGAAACACTGGGGGGAGGGAGAGAGACACACTGGGTGAGAGAGATAGAAAGACTGGGGGGAGAGAGAGAGAAAGACTGGGGGGAGAGAGAGAGAAAGACTGGGGCGAGAGAGAGAGAGAGAAACACTGGGGGAGAGAGAGAGAAAGACTGGGGGCAGAGAGAGAAACAGTGGGGCGAGAGAGAGAAACACTGGGGGGAGATAGAGAAACAATGGGGGTCGGAGAGAGATAGAAACACTGGGGGTGAGAGAGAAACATTGGGGAGAGAGAGAAACACTGGGAGAGAGAGAGAAACACCGGGGAGAGAGAGGGAAATACTGGGGAGAGAGAGAGAAACACTGTGGGGAGAGAGAGATAAACACTGGGGCGAGAGAGAGAGAGAGAGAGAAACAATGGGGGGGGGGCAGAGAGAGAGAGAAACACTTGGGGAGAGAGAGAAACACTGGGGAGAGAGAGAGAAGCACTGGGAGGGGGAGAGAGAAATATTGGGGGGAGAGAGAGAAACACTGTTGGGTGAGAGAGAAACACTGGTGGGAGGAGAGATTGGGATACATTGCGGGGAGAGAGAGAGAAACACTGGGGGGAGTGAGAGAGAGAAACACTGGGGAGAGAGAGAGAGAAACAGTTGGAGGAGAGAGAGAGAAACACTGGGGAGAGCGAGAGGGACTAGAGATCCACTGGGGTGAGACAGATAAACACTGGGGAGAGAGAGTGAAGCACTGGGGAGAGAGAGAGAAACATTGGGGAGAGAGAGAGAAACACTGGGGGAAGAGAGAGAAACACTGGGTGGAGTAGAGATTGGGATAAATTGCGGGGAGAGAGAGAGAAATATTGGGGGAGAGAGAGAAACACTGGGGAGAGAGAGAGAAGCACTGCGGGGTGAGAGAAACATTGGGGGGAGAGAGAGAAAGACTGGGGGGAGGAGAGATTGAGATACACTGGGGGCAGAGCGAGAGAAACACTTGGGGGAGAGAGACAAAAACACTGGGGTAGAGAGAGAGAGAACCACTGGGGGGAGGAGAGAGAGAAACACTGCGGGGGAGACAGAGAGAAACACTGTAGGGGAGAGAGAGAGAAACAATGAGGGGAGTGAGAGAGAGAAACACTGGGGAGAGAGAGAGAAACAGTGGGGGGAGAGAGAGAAACACTGTGGAGAGAGAGAGAGAGAGAGAAACACTGGGGGGAGAGAGAGAGAGAGAAACACTGGGGAGAGAGAGAGGGACTTGAGAAACACTGGGGTGAGACAGATAAACACTGGGGAGAGAGAGTGAAGAATTGGGGGGGGGGGGAGAGAGAAACACTGGGGGACGAGAAATAAACACTGGGTGGAGTAGAGATTGGGATATAGAATCATAGAATCATAGAATCATAGAAGTTACAACATGGAAACAGGCCCTTCGGCCCAACATGTCCATGTCGCCCAGTTTATACCACTAAGCTAGTCCCAATTGCCTGCACTTGGCCCATATCCCTCGATACCCATCTTCCCCATGTAACTGTCCAAATGCTTTTTAAAAGACAAAATTGTACCCGCCTCTACTACTGCCTCCGGCAGCTCGTTCCAGACACTCACCACCCTTTGAGTGAAAAAATTGCCCCTCTGGATCCTTTTGTATCTCTCCCCTCTCACCTTAAATCTGTGCCCCCTCGTTATAGACTCCCCTACCTTTGGGAAAAGATTTTGACTATCGACCTTATCTATGCCCCTCATTATTTTGTAGACTTCTATAAGATCACCCCTTAACCTCCTACTCTCGAGGGAATAAAGTCCCAGTCTGTCTAACCTCTCCCTGTAAGTCAAACCATCAAGTCCCGGTAGCATCCTAGTAAATCTTTTCTGCACTCTTTCTAGTTTAGTAATACCCTTTCTATAATAGGGTGACCAGAACTGTACACAGTACTCCAAGTGTGGCCTCACCAATGCCCTGTACAACTTCAACAAGACATCCCAACTCCTGCATTCAATGTTCTGACCAATGAAACCAAGCATGCTGAATGCCTTCTTCACCACCCTATCCACCTGTGACTCCACTTTCAAGGAGCTATGAATCTGTACTCCCAGATCTCTTTGTTCTATAACTCTCCCCAACGCCCTACCATTAACGGAGTAGGTCCTGGCCCGATTCGATCTCCCAAAATGCATCACCTCACATTTATCTAAATTAAACTCCATCTGCCATTCATCGGCCCACTGGCCCAATTTATCAAGATCCCGTTGCAATCCTAGATAACCTTCTTCACTGTCCACAATGCCACCAATCTTGGTGTCATCTGCAAACTTACTAACCATGCCTCCTAAATTCTCATCCAAATCATTAATATAAAGAACAAATAACAGCGGACCCAGCACCGATCCCTGAGGCACACCGCTGGACACAGGCATCCAGTTTGAAAAACAACCCTCGACAACCACCCTCTGTCTTCTGTCGTCAAGCCAATTTTGTATCCAATTGGCTACCTCACCTTGGATCCCATGAGATTTAACCTTATGTAACAACCTACCATGTGGTACCTTGTCAAAGGCTTTGCTGAAGTCCATGTAGACCACGTCTACTGCACAGCCCTCATCTATCTTCTTGGTTACCCCTTCAAAAAACTCAATCAAATTCGTGAGACATGATTTTCCTCTCACAAAACCATGCTGACTGTTCCTAATTAGTCCCTGCCTCTCCAAATGCCTGTAGATTCTGTCCCTCAGAATACCCTCTAACAACTTACCCACGACAGATGTCAGGCTCACTGGTCTGTAGTTCCCAGGCTTTTCCCTGCCGCCCTTCTTAAACAAAGGCACAACATTTGCTACCCTCCAATCTTCAGGCACCTCACCTGTAGCGGTGGATGATTCAAATATCTCTGCTAGGGGACCCGCAATTTCCTCCCTAACCTCCCATAACGTCCTGGGATACATTTCATCAGGTCCCGGAGATTTATCTACCTTGATGCGCGTTAAGACTTCCAGCACCTCCCTCTCTGTAATATGTACACTCCTCAAGACATCACTATTTATTTCCCCAAGTTCCCTAACATCCATGCCTTTCTCAACCGTAAATACCGATGTGAAATATTCATTCAGGATCTCACCCATCTCTTGTGGTTCCGCACATAGATGACCTTGTTGATCCTTAAGAGGCCCTACTCTCTCCCTTGTTACCCTTTTGCCCTTTATGTATTTGTAGAAGCTCTTTGGATTCACCTTTGCCTGATCTGCCAAAGCAATCTCATATCCCCTTTTTGCCCTCCTGATTTCTCTCTTAACTCTACTCCGGCAATCTCTATACTCTTCAAGGGATCCACTTGATCCCAGCTGCCTATGCATGTCATATGCCTCCTTCTTATTTTTGACTAGTGCCTCAATCTCCCGAGTCATCCAAGGTTCCTTACTTCGACCAGCCTTGCCCTTCACTTTATAAGGAATGTGCTTACACTGAACCCTGGTTAACACACTTTTGAAAGCCTCCCACTTACCAGACGTCCCTTTGCCTGCCAACAGACTCTCCCAATCAACTTCTGAAAGTTCCTGTCTAATACCATCAAAATTGGCCTTTCCCCAATTTAGAATTTTAACTTTTGGGCCAGACCTATCCTTCTCCATAGCTATCTTAAAACTAATGGAATTATGATCACTGGTCCCAAAGTGATCCCTCACTAACACTTCTGTCACCTGCCCTTCCTTATTTCCCAAGAGGAGGTCAAGTTTTGCCCCCTCTCTAGTCGGGCCATCCACATACTGAATGAGAAATTCCTCCTGAATACACTCAACAAATTTCTCTCCATCCAAGCCCCGAATGCTATGGCTGTCCCAGTCAATGTTGGGAAAGTTAAAGTCCCCTACTATTACCACCCTATTTTTCTTGCAGCTGTCTGTAATCTCCTTACATATTTGCTCCTCAATTTACCGTTGACTATTTGGGGGTCTGTGGTACAATCCTATCAAAGTGATCTCTCCCTTCTTATTTTTCAGTTCTACCCATATCGACTCAGTGGGCGAACCCTCGGATATATCCCCTCTCACTACTGCCGTGATGTTCTCCCTAATCAAGAACGCAACTCCCCCTCCTCTCTTACCTCCTGCTCTATCTTTCCTATAGCATCTGTACCCTGGAACATTGAGCTGACAGTCCTGCCCCTCCCTTAGCCATGTTTCAGTAATAGCTATAACATCCCAGTGGGGGTGGGAGAGATTGAGAGAGAAACACTGCGGGGAGAGAGAGAGAAACACTGGGGGAGAGAGCGAAACACTGGGGAGAGAGAGAGAAGCACTGGGGGGAGAGAGAAACATTGTGGGGAGAGAGAAACACTGGGGGGTGAGAGAGAAACACTGGGGGGAGGAGAGATTGGGATACACTGGGGGGAGAGAGAGAGAAACACTGCGGGGAGAGAGAGAGAAACACTGGGGGGAGAGAGAGTGAAACACTGGGGAGGGGGACAGAGAGAGAAACATTGGGTGGAGAGAGAGAGAAACACTGGGGGGCGGAGAGAGAGAGAAACCCTGGGGGGAGAGAGAAAAAACTCGGGAGAGAGAGAAATATTGGGGAGAGAGAGAAAATCTGGGGAGAGATAGAAACACTGGGGGGAGAGAGAGAGAGAGAAACAGTTCGGGGAGAGAGAGAAACACTGGGGGGAGAGACAGAAACACTGGGGGGAGGAGATAGAGAAGCAATGTGGGGAGAGAGATGGAGGAACACTGGGGGGAGAGAGAGAGAAACACTGGGGGGAGAGATAGAGAGAGAAAAAGAGGGGAGAGAGAGAAACACTGGGGAGTGAGAGAGAAACACTGGGTGGAGAGAGTGAAACACTGGGTGGAGAGAGAGAGAGAAACAATGGGGGTGGGAGAGATTGAGAGAGAAACACTGGGGGGAGAGAGAGAGAAACAATGGGGGGAGAGAGAGAGAGAGAAACACTGGGGAGGAGAGTGAGAAACACTGGGGGGAGGAGAGATTGAGATACACTGGGGGCAGAGCGAGAGAAACACTTGGGGGAGAGAGACAAAAACGCTGGGGTAGAGAGAGAGAGAACCACTGTGGGGAGGAGAGAGAGAAGCACTGCGGGGGAGACAGAGAGAAACACTGCAGGGGAGAGAGAGAGAAACAATGAGGGGAGTGAGAGAGAGAAACACTGGGGAGAGAGAGAGAGGGAAACAGTGGGGGGAGAGAGAGAAACACTGTGGAGAGAGAGAGAGAGAGAGAGAAACACTGGGGGGAGAGAGAGAGAGAAACACTGGGGAGAGAGAGAGGGACTGGAGAAACACTGGGGGAGACAGATAAACACTGGGGAGAGAGAGTGAAGAACTGGGGGGAGAGAGAGAAACACTGGGGGACGAGAAAGAAACACTGGGTGGAGTAGAGATTGGGATATATTGCGGGGAGAGAGAGAGAAACACTGGGGAGAGAGAGAGAAGCACTGCGGGGTGAGAGAAACATTGGGGGGAGAGAGAGAAAGACTGGGGGGAGGAGAGATTGAGATACACTGGGGGCAGAGCGAGAGAAACACTTGGGGGAGAGAGACAAAAACACTGGGGTAGAGAGAGAGAGAACCACTGGGGGGAGGAGAGAGAGAAACACTGCGGGGGAGACAGAGAGAAACACTGCAGGGGAGAGAGAGAGAAACAATGAGGGGAGTGAGAGAGAGAAACACTGGGGAGAGAGAGAGAGAAACAGTGGGGGGAGAGAGAGAGAGAGAAACACTGGGGAGAGAGAGAGGGACTAGAGAAACACTGGGGTGAGACAGATAAACACTGGGGAGAGAGAGTGAAGAATTGGGGGGAGAGAGAGAAACACTGGGGGACGAGAAAGAAACACTGGGTGGAGTAGAGATTGGGATATATTGCGGGGAGAGAGAGAGAAACACTGGGGGAGAGAGCGAAACACTGGGGAGAGAGAGAGAAGCACTGGGGGGAGAGAGAAACATTGTGGGGAGAGAGAGAAACACTGGGGGGTGAGAGAGAAACACTGGGGGGAGGAGAGATTGGGATACACTGGGGGGAGAGAGAGAGAAACACTGCGGGGAGAGAGAGAGAGAAACACTGGGGGGAGAGAGAGTGAAACACTGGGGAGGGGGACAGAGAGAGAAACACTGGGTAGAGAGAGAGAGAAACACTGGGGGGCGGAGAGAGAGAGAAACCCTGGGGGGAGAGAGACAAAAACTCGGGAGAGAGAGAAACATTGGGGAGAGAGAGAAAATCTGGGGAGAGATAGAAACACTGGGGGGAGAGAGAGAGAGAGAAACAGTTCGGGGAGAGAGAGAAACACTGGGGGAGAGACAGAAACACTGGGGGGAGGAGAGAGAGAAACACTGGGGAGGGGGACAGAGAGAGAAACACAGGGGAGAGAGAGAGAGAAACACTGGGGGGAGAGAGTGAAACACTGGGTGGAGAGAGAGAGAGAAACAATGGGGGTGGGAGAGATTGAGAGAGAAACACTGGGGGGAGAGAGAGAGAAACAATGGGGGGAGAGAGAGAGAGAGAAACACTGGGGAGGAGAGAGAGAAACACTGGGGGGAGGAGAGATTGAGATACACTGGGGGCAGAGCGAGAGAAACACTTGGGGGAGAGAGACAAAAACACTGGGGTAGAGAGAGAGAGAACCACTGTGGGGAGGAGAGAGAGAAACACTGCGGGGGAGACAGAGAGAAACACTGCAGGGGAGAGAGAGAGAAACAATGAGGGGAGTGAGAGAGAGAAACACTGGGGAGAGAGAGAGAGGGAAACAGTGGGGGGAGAGAGAGAAACACTGTGGAGAGAGAGAGAGAGAGAAACACTGGGGGGAGAGAGAGAGAGAAACACTGGGGAGAGAGAGAGGGACTGGAGAAACACTGGGGGAGACAGATAAACACTAGGGAGAGAGAGTGAAGAACTGGGGGGAGAGAGAGAAACACTGGGGGACGAGAAAGAAACACTGGGTGGAGTAGAGATTGGGATATATTGCGGGGAGAGAGAGAGAAACACTGGGGGAGAGAGAGAAACACTCGGGAGAGAGAGAGAAGCACTGGGGGGAGAGAGAAACATTGTGGGGAGAGAGAGAAACACTGGGGGGTGAGAGAGAAACACTGCGGGGAGGTTGGAGTCTGGAACTCACTGTCTGAAAGGGTTGTGGAGGCAGGAACCCTCACAACATTCAAGAAGCATTGGATGAGCACTTGAAATGCCATAGCATACAAGGCTACGGACCAAATGCTGGAATATTGGATGAGAGTAGACAGGGCTGATGGCCGGCGCGGACACGATCGGCCGAAGGGCCTCTATCAGTGCTGTATGACTCTATGACTCTATGAGTGATTGGGATACACTGCGGGGAGAGAGAGAGAAACACTGCGGGGAGAGAGAGTGAAACACTGGGGGGATAGAGAGAGAGAGAGAAACACTGGTGGGCGAGAGGGAGAAACAGTGGGGGGAGGAGAGAGAATGAAACAATGGGTGAGAGAGAGAGAGAAACACATGGTGTGGGAGAGAGAGAGAAACACTGGGGGGAGGAGAGATTGAGATACACTGGGGGGAGAGAGAGAGAAATACTGGGGGAGAGAGAGAGTGAGAAACACTGGGGGGAGAGAGAGAGAATCACTGGGGGGAGAGAGAGAGAGAGAAACACATGGTGTTGGAGAGAGAGAGAAACACTGGGGGGAGAGAGAGAGAAAAAAACTGGTGTGAGGAAAGAGGGAAACACTGGGTGGAGAGAGAGAAACACTGGGGGAGGAGAGATTGAGATACACTGGGGGGAGAGAGAGAAACACTGGGGGAGAGAGAGAGAAACATTGGGGGGAGAGGGAGAGAAATACTGTTGGGAGGAGAGAGAAACACTGGGGAGAGAGAGACAGAGAGAAACACTGGGGGAGAGAGAGAGAATCACTGGGGGGAGAGAGAGAGAGAGAGAGAAACACAGGTGGGAGGAGAGAGAGAAACACTGCGGGGGAGGGAAAGAGAAACACTGGGGGAGAGAGAGCGAAACAGTGGGGGGAGGAGAGAGAAAGAAACACTGGGGGAGAGAGAGAGAGAGAAACACGTGGTGTTGGAGAGAGAGAGAAACACTGGGGGGAGAGAGAGAAAAAAAAACTGGTGTGAGGAAAGAGGGAAACACTGGGTGGAGAGAGAGAAACACTGGGGGAGGAGAGATTGAGATACACTGGGGGGAGAGAGAGAGAAACACTGGGGGAGAGAGAGAGAGAAACATTGGGGGGAGAGGGAGAGAAATACTGTGGGGAGGAGAGAGAAACACTGGGGGGGAGAGACAGAGAGAAACACTGGGGGGGGAGAGAGAGAAACAGTGGGGGGAGGAGAGATTGAGATACACTGGGGGGAGAGAGTGAGAGAAACACTGGGGGAGGAGAGAGGGAAACACTGGGGGAGAGATAGAAATACTGGGGGGAGAGAGAGAGAAACACTGGGGGAGAGAGAGAGAAAGACTGGGGGCAGAGAGAGAAACAGTGGGGCGAGAGAGAGAAACACTGGGGGGAGATAGAGAAACAATGGGGGGCGGAGAGAGAGAGAAACACTGGGGTGACAGAGAAACATTGGGGAGAGAGAGAAACACTGGGAGAGAGAGAGAAACACCGGGGAGAGAGAGAGAAATACTGGGGAGAGAGAGAGAAACACTGTGGGGAGAGAGAGATAAACACTGGGGCGAGAGAGAGAGAGAGAAACACTGGGCGGGGGGGGGGGGGCAGAGAGAGAGAGAAACACTTGGGGAGAGAGAGAAACACTGGGGAGAGAGAGAGAATCACTGAGAGGGGTAGAGAGAAACATTGGGGATGGAGAGAAACACTGTTGGGTGAGAGAGAAACACTGGGGGGAGGAGAGATTGGGATACATTGCGGGGAGAGAGAGAGAAACACTGGGGGGAGTGAGAGAGAGAAACACTGGGGAGAGAGAGAGAGAAACAGTTGGAGGAGAGAGAGAGAGAAACACTGGGGAGAGCGAGAGGGACTAGAGATCCACTGGGGTGAGACAGATAAACACTGGGGAGAGAGAGTGAAGCACTGGGGAGAGAGAGAGAAACATTGGGGGAGAGAGAGAGAAACACTGGGGGAAGAGAGAGAAACACTGGGGGGAGGAGAGATTGGGATACACTGGGGGGAGAGAGAGAGAAACACTGGGGGGGGGAGAGAGAGAAACAGTGGGGGGAGGAGAGATTGAGATACACTGGGGGGAGAGAGAGAGAAACACTGGTGGGAGGGAGAGAGACACACTGGGTGAGAGAGATAGAAAGACTGGGGGGAGAGAGAGAGAAAGACTGGGGGGAGAGAGAGAGAAAGACTGGGGCGAGAGAGAGAGAGAAACACTGGGGGAGAGAGAGAGAAAGACTGGGGGCAGAGACAGAAACAGTGGGGCGAGAGAGAGAAACACTGGGGGGAGATAGAGAAACAATGGGGGGCGGAGAGAGATAGAAACACTGGGGGTGAGAGAGAAACATTGGGGAGAGAGAGAAACACTGGGAGAGAGAGAGAAACACCGGGGAGAGAGAGAGAAATACTGGGGAGAGAGAGAAACACTGGGGAGAGAGAGAGAAGCACTGGGAGGGGGAGAGAGAAATATTGGGGGGAGAGAGAGAAACACTGTTGGGTGAGAGAGAAACACTGGGGGGAGGAGAGATTGGGATACATTGCGGGGAGAGAGAGAGAAACACTGGGGGGAGTGAGAGAGAGAAACACTGGGGGAGAGAGAGAGAGAAACAGTTGGAGGAGAGAGAGAGAGAAACACTGGGGAGAGCGAGAGGGACTAGAGATCCACTGGGGTGAGACAGATAAACACTGGGGAGAGAGAGTGAAGCACTGGGGAGAGAGAGAGAAACATTGGGGAGAGAGAGAGAAACACTGGGGGAAGAGAGAGAAACACTGGGTGGAGTAGAGATTGGGATAAATTGCGGGGAGAGAGAGAGAAATATTGGGGGAGAGAGAGAAACACTGGAGAGAGAGAGAGAAGCACTGCGGGGTGAGAGAAACATTGGGGGGAGAGAGAGAAAGACTGGGGGGAGGAGAGATTGAGATACACTGGGGGCAGAGCGAGAGAAACACTTGGGGGAGAGAGACAAAAACACTGGGGTAGAGAGAGAGAGAACCACTGGGGGGAGGAGAGAGAGAAACACTGCGGGGGAGACAGAGAGAAACACTGTAGGGGAGAGAGAGAGAAACAATGAGGGGAGTGAGAGAGAGAAACACTGGGGAGAGAGAGAGAGAAACAGTGGGGGGAGAGAGAGAAACACTGTGGAGAGAGAGAGAGAGAGAGAGAGAAACACTGGGGGGAGAGAGAGAGAGAGAAACACTGGGGAGAGAGAGAGGGACTAGAGAAAAACTGGGGTGAGACAGATAAACACTGGGGAGAGAGAGTGAAGAATTGGGGGGGGAGAGAGAAACACTGGGGGACGAGAAAGAAACACTGGGTGGAGTAGAGATTGGGATATATTGCGGGGAGAGAGCGAAACACTGGGGAGAGAGAGAGAAGCACTGGGGGGAGAGAGAAACATTGTGGGGAGAGAGAGAAACACTGGGGGGTGAGAGAGAAACACTGGGGGGAGGAGAGATTGGGATACACTGGGGGGAGAGAGAGAGAAACACTGCGGGGAGAGAGAGAGAAACACTGGGGGGAGAGAGAGTGAAACACTGGGGAGGGGGACAGAGAGAGAAACACTGGGTAGAGAGAGAGAGAAACACTGGGGGGCGGAGAGAGAGAGAAACCCTGGGGGGAGAGAGACAAAAACTCGGGAGAGAGAGAAACATTGGGGAGAGAGAGAAAATCTGGGGAGAGATAGAAACACTGGGGGGAGAGAGAGAGAGAGAAACAGTTCGGGGAGAGAGAGAAACACTGGGGGGAGGAGAGAGAGAAACACTGGGGAGGGGGACAGAGAGAGAAACACAGGGGAGAGAGAGAGAGAAACACTGGGGGGAGAGATAGAGAGAGAAAAAGAGGGGAGAGAGAGAAACACTGGGGAGTGAGAGAGAAACACTGGGTGGAGAGAGTGAAACACTGGGTGGAGAGAGAGAGAGAAACAATGGGGGTGGGAGAGATTGAGAGAGAAACACTGGGGGGAGAGAGAGAGAAACAATGGGGGGAGAGAGAGAGAGAGAAACACTGAGGAGGAGAGTGAGAAACACTGGGGGGAGGAGAGAATGAGATACACTGGGGGCAGAGCGAGAGAAACACTTGGGGGAGAGAGACAAAAACACTGGGGTAGAGAGAGAGAGAACCACTGTGGGGAGGAGAGAGAGAAACACTGCGGGGGAGACAGAGAGAAACACTGCAGGGGAGAGAGAGAGAAACAATGAGGGGAGTGAGAGAGAGAAACACTGGGGAGAGAGAGAGAGAAACAGTGGGGGGAGAGAGAGAGAGAGAAACACTGTGGAGAGAGAGAGAGAGAGAAACACTGGGGGGAGAGAGAGAGAGAAACACTGGGGAGAGAGAGAGGGACTGGAGAAACACTGGGGGAGACAGATAAACACTGGGGAGAGAGAGTGAAGAACTGGGGGGAGAGAGAGAAACACTGGGGGACGAGAAAGAAACACTGGGTGGAGTAGAGATTGGGATATATTGCGGGGAGAGAGAGAGAAACACTGGGGAGAGAGAGAGAAGCACTGCGGGGTGAGAGAAACATTGGGGGGAGAGAGAGAAAGACTGGGGGGAGGAGAGATTGAGATACACTGGGGGCAGAGCGAGAGAAACACTTGGGGGAGAGAGACAAAAACACTGGGGTAGAGAGAGAGAGAACCACTGGGGGGAGGAGAGAGAGAAACACTGCGGGGGAGACAGAGAGAAACACTGCAGGGGAGAGAGAGAGAAACAATGAGGGGAGTGAGAGAGAGAAACACTGGGGAGAGAGAGAGAGAAACAGTGGGGGGAGAGAGAGAGAGAGAAACATTGGGAGAGAGAGGGACTAGAGAAACACTGGGGTGAGACAGATAAACACTGGGGAGAGAGAGTGAAGAATTGGGGGGAGAGAGAGAAACACTGGGGGACGAGAAAGAAATACTGGGTGGAGTAGAGATTGGGATATATTGCGGGGAGAGAGAGAGAAACACTGGGGGAGAGAGCGAAACACTGGGGAGAGAGAGAGAAGCACTGGGGGGAGAGAGAAACATTGTGGGGAGAGAGAGAAACACTGGGGGGTGAGAGAGAAACACTGGGGGGAGGAGAGATCGGGATACACTGGGGGGAGAGAGAGAGAAACACTGCGGGGAGAGAGAGAGAAACACTGGGGGAGAGAGAGTGAAACACTGGGGAGGGGGACAGAGAGAGAAACACTGGGTAGAGAGAGAGAGAAACACTGGGGGGCGGAGAGAGAGAGAAACCCTGGGGGGAGAGAGACAAAAACTCGGGAGAGAGAGAAACATTGGGGAGAGAGAGAAAATCTGGGGAGAGATAGAAACACTGGGGGGAGAGAGAGAGAGAGAAACAGTTCGGGGAGAGAGAGAAACACTGGGGGGAGAGACAGAAACACTGGGGGGAGGAGAGAGAGAAACACTGGGGAGGGGGACAGAGAGAGAAACACAGGGGAGAGAGAGAGAGAAACACTGGGGGGAGAGATAGAGAGAGAAAAAGAGGGGAGAGAGAGAAACACTGGGGAGTGAGAGAGAAACACTGGGTGGAGAGAGTGAAACACTGGGTGGAGAGAGAGAGAGAAACAATGGGGGTGGGAGAGATTGAGAGAGAAACACTGGGGGGAGAGAGAGAGAAACAATGGGGGGAGAGAGAGAGAGAGAAACACTGGGGAGGAGAGAGAGAAACACTCGGGGGAGGAGAGATTGAGATACACTGGGGGCAGAGCGAGAGAAACACTTGGGGGAGAGAGACAAAAACACTGGGGTAGAGAGAGAGAGAACCACTGTGGGGAGGAGAGAGAGAAACACTGCGGGGGAGACAGAGAGAAACACTGCAGGGGAGAGGGAGAGAAACAATGAGGGGAGTGAGAGAGAGAAACACTGGGGAGAGAGAGAGAGGGAAACAGTGGGGGGAGAGAGAGAAACACTGTGGAGAGAGAGAGAGAGAGAAACACTGGGGGGAGAGAGAGAGAGAAACACTGGGGAGAGAGAGAGGGACTGGAGAAACACTGGGGGAGACAGATAAACACTGGGGAGAGAGAGTGAAGAACTGGGGGGAGAGAGAGAAACACTGGGGGACGAGAAAGAAACACTGGGTGGAGTAGAGATTGGGATATATTGCGGGGAGAGAGAGAGAAACACTGGGGGAGAGAGAGAAACACTCGGGAGAGAGAGAGAAGCACTGGGGGGAGAGAGAAACATTGTGGGGAGAGAGAGAAACACTGGGGGGTGAGAGAGAAACACTGCGGGGAGGTTGGAGTCTGGAACTCACTGTCTGAAAGGGTTGTGGAGGCAGGAACCCTCACAACATTCAAGAAGCATTGGATGAGCACTTGAAATGCCATAGCATACAAGGCTACGGACCAAATGCTGGAATATTGGATGAGAGTAGACAGGGCTGATGGCCGGCGCGGACACGATCGGCCGAAGGGCCTCTATCAGTGCTGTATGACTCTATGACTCTATGAGTGATTGGGATACACTGCGGGGAGAGAGAGAGAAACACTGCGGGGAGAGAGAGTGAAACACTGGGGGGATAGAGAGAGAGAGAGAAACACTGGTGGGCGAGAGGGAGAAACAGTGGGGGGAGGAGAGAGAATGAAACAATGGGTGAGAGAGAGAGAGAAACACATGGTGTGGGAGAGAGAGAGAAACACTGGGGGGAGGAGAGATTGAGATACACTGGGGGGAGAGAGAGAGAAATACTGGGGGAGAGAGAGAGTGAGAAACACTGGGGGGAGAGAGAGAGAATCACTGGGGGGAGAGAGAGAGAGAGAGAGAAACACAGGTGGGAGGAGAGAGAGAAACACTGCGGGGGAGGGAAAGAGAAACACTGGGGGGGGGGGTGAGAGAGAAACAGTGGGGGGAGGAGAGAGAAAGAAACACTGGGGGAGAGAGAGAGAGAGAAACACATGGTGTTGGAGAGAGAGAGAAACACTGGGGGGAGAGAGAGAGAAAAAAACTGGTGTGAGGAAAGAGGGAAACACTGGGTCGAGAGAGAGAAACACTGGGGGAGGAGAGATTGAGATACACTGGGGGGAGAGAGAGAAACACTGGGGGAGAGAGAGAGAGAAACATTGGGGGGAGAGGGAGAGAAATACTGTTGGGAGGAGAGAGAAACACTGGGGGGGAGAGACAGAGAGAAACACTGGGGGAGAGAGAGAGAATCACTGGGGGGAGAGAGAGAGAGAGAGAAACGCAGGTGGGAGGAGAGAGAGAAACACTGCGGGGGAGGGAAAGAGAAACACTGGGGGAGAGAGAGCGAAACAGTGGGGGGAGGAGAGAGAAAGAAACACTGGGGGAGAGAGAGAGAGAGAAACACGTGGTGTTGGAGAGAGAGAGAAACACTGGGGGGAGAGAGAGAGAGAAAAAAACTGGTGTGAGGAAAGAGGGAAACACTGGGTGGAGAGAGAGAAACACTGGGGGAGGAGAGATTGAGATACACTGGGGGGAGAGAGAGAGAAACACTGGGGGAGAGAGAGAGAGAAACATTGGGGGGAGAGGGAGAGAAATACTGTGGGGAGGAGAGAGAAACACTGGGGGGGAGAGACAGAGAGAAACACTGGGGGGGGAGAGAGAGAAACAGTGGGGGGAGGAGAGATTGAGATACACTGGGGGGAGAGAGTGAGAGAAACACTGGGGGAGGAGAGAGGGAAACACTGGGGGAGAGATAGAAATACTGGCGGGAGAGAGAGAGAAACACTGGGGGAGAGAGAGAGAAAGACTGGGGGCAGAGAGAGAAACAGTGGGGCGAGAGAGAGAAACACTGGGGGGAGATAGAGAAACAGTGGGGGGCGGAGAGAGAGAGAAACACTGGGGTGACAGAGAAACATTGGGGAGAGAGAGAAACACTGGGAGAGAGAGAGAAACACCGGGGAGAGAGAGAGAAATACTGGGGAGAGAGAGAGAAACACTGTGGGGAGAGAGAGATAAACACTGGGGCGAGAGAGAGAGAGAGAAACACTGGGGGGGGGGGCAGAGAGAGAGAGAAACACTTGGGGAGAGAGAGAAACACTGGGGAGAGAGAGAGAAGCACTGAGAGGGGGAGAGAGAAACATTGGGGATAGAGAGAAACACTGTTGGGTGAGAGAGAAACACTGGGGGGAGGAGAGATTGGGATACATTGCGGGGAGAGAGAGAGAAACACTGGGGGGAGTGAGAGAGAGAAACACTGGGGAGAGAGAGAGAGAAACAGTTGGAGGAGAGAGAGAGAGAAACACTGGGGGAAGAGAGAGAAACACTGGGGGGAGGAGAGATTGGGATACACTGGGGGGAGAGAGAGAGAAACACTGGGGGGGGAGAGAGAGAAACAGTGGGGGGTGGAGATATTGAGATACACTGGGGGGAGAGAGTGAGAGAAACACTGGCGGAGGAGAGAGGGAAACACTGGGGGAGAGATAGAAATACTGGGGGGAGAGAGAGAAACACTGGGGAGAGCGAGAGAGAAAGACTGGGGCGAGAGAGAGAGAGAAACACTGGGGGAGAGAGAGAGAAAGACTGGCGTCAGAGAGAAAAACAGTGGGGGAGAGAGAGATAAACACTGGGGCGAGAGAGAGAGAGAGAGAGAAACACTGGGGGGGGGCAGAGAGAGATAAACACTGGGGGGGAGAGAGAAACATTGGGGGGAGAGAGAGAAACACTGGGGGGTGAGAGAGAAATACTGGAGGGAGAGAGAGAAACAGTGGGGGAGAGAGAGATAAACACTGGGGCGAGAGAGAGAGAGAGAGAGAAACACTGGGGGGGGGGGCAGAGAGAGAGAGAAACACTGGGGAGGAGAGAGAAACATTGGGGGGAGAGAGAGAAATACTGGAGGGAGAGAGAGAAACAGTGGGGGGAGAGAGAGATAAACACTGGGGCGAGAGAGAGAGAGAGAGAAACACTGGGGGGGGGCAGAGAGAGAGAGAAACACTGGGGGGGAGAGAGAAACATTGGGGGGAGAGAGAGAAACACTGGGGGGTGAGAGAGAAACACTGGGGGGAGGAGAGATTGGGATAAACTGGGGGGGAGAGAGAGAGAAACACTGGGGGGAGAGAGAGAGAAACACTGGGGGGAGAGAGAGAGAGAGAAACACTGGGGGGGGAGAGGGAGAAACAGTGTGGGGAGGAGAGAGAAAGAAACACTGGGGGAGAGAGAGAGAGAAACACTGGGGGGAGAGAGGGAAAGACTGGAGGGAGCGAGACAGAGAAACACTGGGGTGAGAGAGAGAGAAACACTGCGGGGAGAGAGAGAAACAGTGGGGCGAGAGAGAGAGAAACACTGGGGGGAATAGAGAAACACTGGGGGGCGGAGAGAGAGAGAAACACTGGGGGTGAGAGAGAAACATTGGGGATAGAGAGAAACACTGGAGAGAGAGAGAGAGACACCGGGGAGAGAGAGAGATATAGTGGGGGGAGAGAGAGAAACACTGGCGGGAGAGAGAGAGAGAGAGAAACACTGGGGGGAGGGAGAGAAACACTGGGGGGAGAGAGAGAGAGAGAAACACATGGTGTGGGAGAGAGAGAGAAACACTGGGGGGAGAGAGAGAGAAAGACTGGGGCGAGAGAGAGAGAAACACTCGGGGCAGAGAGAGAGAAACACTGGGGGGAGAGAGAGAAATAGTGGGGCGAGAGAGAGAGAAACAATGGGGGGGTGATAGAGATAAAATGGGGGGCGGAGAGAGAGAGAAACACTGGGGTGACAGAGAAACATTGGGGAGAGAGAGAAACACTGGGGAGAGAGAGAGAAACACCGGGGAGAGAGAGAGAAATAATGGGGGGAGAGAGAGAAACAATGGGTGGAGAGAGAGAGAAAAACAGGGGGGAGGAGAGACGGAAACACTGGGTGGAGAGAGAGAGAAACACTGGGGGGAGAGAGAGAAACACTGGGGGGAGGAGAGATTGAGATACACTGGGGGGAGAGAGAGAGAAACACTGGGGGAGAGAGAGAGTGAGAAACACTGGGGGGAGAGAGAGAGAATCACTGGGGGAGAGAGAGATAGAGAGAGAAACACAGGTGGGAGGAGAGAGAGAAACACTGCGGGGGAGGGAAAGAGAATCACTGGGGGAGAGAGAGCGAAACAGTGGGGGGAGGAGAGAGAAAGAAACCCTGGGGGAGAGAGAGAGAGAGAAACACATGGTGTTGGAGAGAGAGAGAAACACTGGGGGGAGAGAGAGAGAAAAAAACTGGTGTGAGGAAAGAGGGAAACACTGGGTGGAGAGAGAGAAACACTGGGGGAGGAGAGATTGAGATACACTGGGGGGAGAGAGAGAGAAACACTGGTGGAGAGAGAGAGAGAAACATTGGGGGGAGAGGTAGAGAAATACTGTGGGGAGGAGAGAGAAACACTGGGGGGGAGAGACAGAGAGAAACACTGGGGGGAGAGAGAGAGAATCACTGGGGGGAGAGAGAGAGAGAAACACAGGTGGGAGGAGAGAGAGAAACACTGCGGGGGAGGGAAAGAGAAACACTGGGGGAGAGAGAGCGAAACAGTGGGGGGAGGAGAGAGAAAGAAACACTGGGGGAGAGAGAGAGAGATACACTGGGGGGAGAGGGAGAATCACTGGGGGGAGAGAGAGAGAGAGAGAAACACTATTCGGCTAGAGGGAGAAACAGTGGGGGGAGGAGAGAGAAAGAAACACTGGGGGAGAGAGAGAGAGAAACACATGGTGTGGGAGACAGAGAGAAATACTGGGGGGAGAGAGATAGAGAAAAAAACTGGGGGGAGGAGAGAGGGAAATATTGGGGGAGAGAGAGAAACACTGGGGAGAGAGAGAGAAGCACTGCGGGGTGAGAGAAACATTGGGCTGTGAGAGAGAAACACTGGGGGGAGGATAGATTGAGATACACTGGGGGGAGAGAGAGAGAAACACTGGGGGAGAGAGAGTGAGAAACACTGGGGGGAGAGAGAGCGAATCACTGGGGGGAGAGAGAGAGAGAGAGAGAAACACAGGTGGGAGGAGAGAGAGAAACACTGCGGGGGAGATAGAGAGATACACTGGGGCGGAGAGAGAGAGAAACACTGGGGGGGAGGGAGAGAGAAACACTGGGGGAGAGAGAGAGAAAGACTGGGGAGGGAGAGAGAGAGCATCGCTGGGGAGAGAGAGAGAAACACTGTGAGGAGAGGGAGAGAGAAACATTGGGGAGAGAGAGAGAGAGAAACAGTGTGGGGAGAGAGAGAAACACTGGGGAGAGAGAGAGAACCACTGGGGGAGAGAGAGAGAGATAGAAACACTGGGGAGAGAGAGAGGGAGAGAGAAACACTGGGGTGAGAGAGATAAACACCGGGGAGAGAGATTGAAGCACTGGGGGGAGAGAGAGAAACATTGGGGGGAGAGAGAGAAACACTGGGGGAAGAGAGAGAAACACTGGGGGGAGTAGAGATTGAGATACATTGCGGGGGGAGAGAGAGAAACACTGGGGGAGAGAGAGAAACACTGGGGAGAGAGAGAGAAGCACTGGGGGGAGAGAGAAACATTGGGGGGGTGAGAGAAACACTGGGGCGTGAGAGAGAAACACTGGGTGTCGGAGAGATTGGGATACACTGCGGGAAGAGAGAGAGAGAAACACTGGGGAAGAGAGAGAAACAGTGGGGAGAGATAGCGAAGAAATGGGGGGAGAGAGAAACATTGGGCGGAGAGACAGAAACACTGGGGGTGAGAGAGAAACACTGGCGGGAGGAGAGATTGGGATAAACTGGGAGGAGAGGGAGAGAAACAATGGGGGTGAGAGAGAGAAACAGTGGGGGGAGGAGAGAGGAAGACTGGGGGGAGAGAGAAATACTGGGGGTGAGCGAGAAACACTGGGGAGAGAGAGAGAGAAACACTGCGGGGAGAGAGAGAAACACTGGGGGAAATAGAGAAACACTGGGGGGCGGAGAGAGAGAGAAACACTGGGGGTGAGAGAGAAACATTGTGGATAGAGAGAAACGCTGGAGAGAGAGAGAGAGACACCGGGGAGAGAGAGAGAAATAGTGGGGGGAGAGAGAGAAACACTGGCGAGAGAGAGAGAGAGAAACACTGGGGGGAGGGAGAGAAACACTGGGGGGAGAGAGAGAGAAACAGTGGGGGGAGGAGAGAGAAAGAAACACTTGGGGAGAGAGATAGAGAGAAACACATTGTGTGGGAGAGAGATAGAAACACTGGGGGGAGAGAGAGAGAGAATAACTGGGGGGAGGAGAGAGGGAAACACTGGGGGAGAGAGAGAAGTACTGGGGGGAGAGAGAGAGAGAAACACTGGGGGGGAGAGAGAAACACTGCGGGGAGAGAGAGAAACAGTGGGGCGAGAGAGAGAGAAACAATGGGGGGAGATAGAGATACAATGGGGGGCGGAGAGAGCGAGAAACACTGGGGGTGACAGAGAAACATTGGGGCGAGAGAGAAACACTGGGCAGAGAGAGAGAAACACCGGGGAGAGAGAGAGAAATACTGGGGGGAGAGAGAGATACACTGGGTGGAGAGAGAGAGAAACACTGGGGTGAGAGAGAGATAGAGAAACATTGGGGGGGGGGAGAGAGAGAAACACTGGGGGGCGAGAGAGATTGAAACACTGCGGGGAGAGAGAGAAACACTGGGGGAAGAGAGAAAAACACTGGGGGGAGTAGAGATTGGGATACATTTGGGGGAGAGAGAGAGAAACACTGGGGGAGAGAGAGAAACGCTGGGAAGAGATAGAGAAGCACTGCGGGGGAGAGAGAAACATTGGGGGGAGAGACAGAAACACTGGGGGTGAGAGAGAGAGACACCGGGGAGAGGTAGAGAAATAGTGGGGTGAGAGAGAGAAAGGGAGAGAGAGAGAGAGAGACACACTGGGGTGAGGGAGAGAGAGAGAGAAACACTGCGGGGGGAGAGAGAGAGAGAGAAACACTGGGGGGGGAGAGAGAGAAACACTGGGGGGAGAGAGAAACACTGGGGGGCGGAGAGAGAGAGAAACACTGGGGGTGAGAGTGAGAGACACCGGGGAGAGGTGGAGAAATAGTGGGGGGAGAGAGAGAAACACTGGCGGGAGAGAGAGAGAAAAACTGGGGTGAGAGAGAGAGAGAGAGAAACACTGCGGGGGGAGAGAGAGAAACACTGGCGGGAGAGAGAGAGAAACACTGGGGGGAGAGAGAGGGAAACACTGGGGGGATAGAGAGAGAAACAGTGGGGGGTGGAGAGAGAAAGACTGTGGGGGGAGAGAAACATTGGGGAGAGAGAGAAACACTGGGGAGAGAGAGAGAGAAACACCGGTGAGAGAGAGAGAAATACTGGGGGGAGAGAGAGACACACTGGGGGGAGAGAGAGATAAACACTGGGGTGAGAGAGAGAGAGAGAGAGAAACACTGCGGGGGGAGAGAGAGAGAGAGAAACACTGAGGGGAGAGAGAGAGAAAGACTGGGGGGTGAGAGAGAAACATTGCAGGGAGAGAGAGAAACACTGGGGGAAGAGAGAAAAACACTGGGGGGAGTAGAGATTGGGATACATTGGGGGGAGAGAGAGAGAAACACTGGGGGAGAGAGAGAAACACTGGGAAGAGATAGAGAAGCACTGGGGGGGAGAGAGAAACATTGGGGGGAGAGACAGAAACACTGGGGGTGAGAGGCAGAGACACCGGGGAGAGATAGAGAAATAGTGGGGTGAGAGAGAGAAACATTGGCGGGAGAGAGAGAGAGAGAAACACTGGGGTGAGGGAGAGAGAGAGAGAAACACTGCGGGGGGAGAGAGAGAGAGAGAAACACTGGGGGTAGAGAGAGAGAAACACTGGGGTGAGAGAGAAACACTGGGGGGCGGAGAGAGAGAGAAACACTGGGGGTGAGAGAGAAACATTGGGGAGAGAGAGAAACACTGGAGAGAGAGAGAGAGACACCGGGGAGAGGTAGAGAAATAGTGGCGGGAGAGAGAGAAACACTGGCGGGAGAGAGAGAGAGAGAGAGAAAAACTGGGGTGAGAGAGAGAGAGAGAGAAACACTGCGGGGGGAGAGAGAGAAACACTGGCGGGAGAGAGAGAGAAACACTGGGGGGAGAGAGAGAGAAACACTGGGGGGATAGAGAGAGAGAGAAACAGTGGGGGGAGGAGAGAGAAAGACTGTGGGGGTAGAGAAACATTGGGGAGAGAGAGAAACACTGGGGAGAGAGAGAGAGAAACACCGGTGAGAGAGAGAGAAATACTGGGGGGAGAGAGAGACACACTGGGGGGAGAGAGAGAAACACTGGGGGAAGAGAGAGAAACACTGGGTGGAGTCGAGATTGGGATACATTGCGGGGAGAGAGAGAGAGAGAGAAACACTGAGGGGAGAGAGAGAGAAAGACTGGGGGGTGAGAGAGAAACATTGTGGGGAGAGAGAGAAACACTGGGGGAAGGGAGAGAAACACTGGGTGGAGTAGAGATTGGGATACATTTCGGGGAGAGAGAGAGAAACACTGGGAGAGAGAGAGAAACACTGGGGAGAGAGAGAGAAGCACTGCGGGGGAGAGAGAAACATTGGGGGGAGAGAGAGAGAAACACTGGGGGGAGAGAGAGAAACAGTGGGGCGAGAGAGAGAGAAACAATGGGGGGAGATAGAGATACAATTGTGGGCGGAGAGAGAGAGAAACACTGGGGGAGAGAGAGAGAAACACTGGGGGGAGAGGGAGAATCACTGGGGGAGAGAGAGAGAGAAACACTGGTGGGCGAGAGGGAGAAACAGTGGGGGGAGGAGAGAGAAAGAAACACTGGGGGAGAGAGAGTGAGAAACACATGGTGTGGGAGACAGAGAGAAACACTGGGGGGAGAGAGAGAGAAAAAAAAACTGGGGGGAGGAGAGAGGGAAACACCAGGTGGAGAGAAAGAGAGAAGCACTGGGGGGTGAGAGAGAAACACTGGAGGGAGGAGAGATTGAGATACACTGGGGGGAGAGAGAACGAAACACTGGGGGAGAGAGAGTGAGAAACACTGGGGGGAGAGAGAGAGAATCACTGGGGGGAGAGAGAGAGAGAGAGAGAGAAACACAGGTGGGAGGAGAGAGAGAAACACTGCGGGGGAGATAGAGAGATACACTGGGGCGGAGAGAGAGAGAAACACTGGGGGGAGGGAGAGAGAAACACTGGGGGAGAGAGAGAGAAAGACTGGGGGGAGAGAGAGAGAAAGACTGGGGAGGGAGAGAGAGAGCATCGCTGGGGAGAGAGAGAGAGAGAAACACTGGGAGGAGAGGGAGAGAGAAACATTGGGGAGAGAGAGAGAGAAACAGTGTGGGGAGAGAGAGAAACACTGGGGAGAGAGAGAGAAACACTGGGGCAGAGAGAGAGAGAGAAACACTGGGGAGAGAGAGAGGGAGAGAGAAACACTGGGGAGAGAGAGATAAACACCGGGGAGAGAGATTGAAGCACTGGGGGGAGAGAGAGAAACATTGGGGGGAGAGTGAGAAACACTGGGGGAAGAGAGAGAAACACTGGGGGGAGTAGAGATTGAGATACATTGCGGGGAGAAAGAGAGAAACACTGGGGGAGAGAGAGAAACACTGGGGAGAGAGAGAGAAGCACTGGGGGGGAGAGAGAAACATTGGGGGGAGTGAGAGAAACACTGGGGGGAGGAGAGATTGAGATACACTGGGGGGAGAGAGAGAGAAACACTGGGGGAGAGAGATTGAGAAACACTGGGGGGAGAGAGAGAGAATCACTGGGGGGAGAGAGAGAGAGAGAGAAACACAGGTGGGAGGAGAGAGAGAAACACTGCGGGGGAGATAGAGAGATACACTGGGGCGGAGAGAGAGAGAAACACTGGGGGGGGGAGGGAGAGAGAAACGCTGGGGGAGAGAGAGAGAAAGACTGGGGGAGAGAGAGAGAGAGAAAAACTGGGGAGGGAGAGATAGAGCATCGCTGGGGAGAGAGAGAAAGAGAAACACTGTGAGGAGAGGTAGAGAGAAACATTGGGGAGAGAGAGAGAGAAACAGTGTGGGGAGAGAGAGAAACACTGGGGATAGAGAGAGAAACACTGGGGGAGAGAGAGAGAGAGAAACACTGGGGAGAGAGAGAGGGAGAGAGAAACACTGGGGTGAGAGAGATAAACACCGGGGAGAGAGATTGAAGCACTGGGGGGAGAGAGAGAAACATTGGGGGGAGAGTGAGAAACACTGGGGGAAGAGAGAGAAACACTGGGGGGAGTAGAGATTGAGATACATTGCAGGGAGAAAGAGAGAAACACTGGGGGAGAGAGAGAAACACTGTGGGTAGGAGAGATTGGGATACACTGCGGGAAGAGAGAGAGAGAAACACTGTGGGAGAGAGAGAAACACTGGGGAGAGATGGAGAAGCACTGGGGCGGGAGAGAGAAACATTGGGCGGAGAGACAGAAACACTGGGGGTGAGAGAGAAACACTGGGGGGAGGAGAGATTGGGATAAACTGGGGGGAGAGAGAGAGAAACAATGGGGGTGAGAGAGAGAAACAGTGGGGGGGGAGAGAGGAAGACTGGGGGGGAGAGAGAAACACTGGGGGTGAGCGAGAAACACTGGGGAGAGAGAGAGAGAGAAACACTGGGGGGAGAGAGAGAAAGACTGGAGGGAGTGAGATAGAGAAACACTGGGGGGAGAGAGAGAGAAACACTGGGGGGAGAGAGAGAGAAACAGTGTGGGGAGGAGAGAGAAAGAAACACTGGGGGTGAGAGAGAAACATTGGGGATAGAGAGAAACACTGGAGAGAGAGAGAGAGAGACACCGGGGAGAGAGAGAGAAATAGTGGGGGGAGAGAGAGAAACACTGGCGGGAGAGAGAGGGAGAGAAACACTGGGGGGAGGGAGAGAAACACTGGGGGGAGAGAGAGAGAAACAGTGTGGGGAGGAGAGAGAAAGAAACACTGGGGGAGAGAGAGAGAGAGAAACACATGGTGTGGGAGAGAGAGAGAAACACTGGGGGGAGAGAGAGAGAGAATAACTGGGGGGAGGAGAGAGGGAAACACTGGGGGAGAGAGAGAAGTACTGGGGGAGAGAGAGAGAGAAACACTGGGGGGAGAGAGAGAGAAACACTGGGTCGAGAGAGAGCAACAGTGGGGCGAGAGAGAGAGAAACAATGGGGGGAGATAGAGATACAATTGGGGGCGGAGAGAGAGAGAAACACTGGGGGTGACAGAGAAACATTGTGGAGAGAGAGAAACACTGGGCAGAGAGAGAGAAACACCGGGGAGAGAGAGAGAAATACTGGGGGGATAGAGAGAAACAGTTGGTGGAGAGAGAGAGAAACACTGGGGTGAGAGAGAGAGAGAAAAACACTGGTGGGGGGGAGAGAGAGAAACACTGGGGGGCGAGAAAGAGAGAAATACTGCGGGGAGGAGAGAGGGAAACACTGGGGGGAGAGAGAGAAACATTGCGGGGAGAGAGAGAAACACTGGGGGAAGAGAGAAAAACACTGGGGGGAGTAGAGATTGGGATACATTGGGGGGAGAGAGAGAGAGAAACACTGGGGGAGAGAGAGAAACACTAGGAAGAGATAGAGAAGCACTGGGGGGGAGAGATAAACATTGGGGGGAGAGAGAGAGAAACACTGGGGTGAGAGAGAGAGAGAGAAACACTGGGGGGAGGAGAGAGAGAAACACTGGAGGCGAGAAAGAGAGAAACACTGCGGGGAGGAGAGAGGGAAACACTGGGGGGAGAGAGAGAAACATTGAGGGAGAGAGAGAAACACTGGGGGAAGAGAGAAAAACACTGGGGGGAGTAGAGATTGGGATACATTGGGGGAGAGAGAGAGAGTAACACTGGGGGAGAGAGAGAAACACTGGGAAGAGACAGAGAAGCACTGGGGGGGAGAGAGAAACATTGGGGGGAGAGACAGAAACACTGGGGATGAGAGAGAAACACTGGGGGGAGGAGAGATTGGGATAAACTGAGGGGAGAGAGAGAGAAACACTGGGGGGAGAGAGAGAGAAACACTGGGGGGAGAGAGAGAGAAACACTGGGGGGATAGAGAGAGAGAAACACTGGGGGTGAGAGAGAGAAACAGTGGGGGGAGGAGAGAGAAAGACTGGGGGGGAGAGAGAAACACTGGGGGTGAGCGAGAAACACTGGGGGGAGAGAGAGAGAAACACTGTGGGGAGAGAGAGAAAGACTGGAGGGAGAGAGAGAGAGAAACACTGGGGGGAGAGAGCGAGAAACACTGCGGGGAGAGAGAGAAACAATGGGGCGAGAGAGTGAAAAACACTGGGGGAAATAGAGAAACACTGGGGGGCGGAGAGAGAGAGAAACACTGGGGGTGAGAGAGAAACATTGGGGAGAGAGAGAAACACTGGAGAGAGAGAGAGAGAGACACCGGGGAGAGGTAGAGAAATAGTGGGGGGAGAGAGAGAAACACTGGCGGGAGAGAGAGAGAGAGAAACACTGGGGGGAGGGAGAGAAACACTGGGGGGAGAGAGAGAGAAACAGTGGGGGGAGGTGAGAGAAAGAAACACTGGGGGAGATAGAGAGAGAGAAACACATGATGTGGGAGAGAGAGAGAAACACTGGGGGGAGAGAGAGAGAGAATAACTGGGGGGAGGAGAGAGTGAAACACTGGGTGGAGAGAGAAAGAGAAACACTGGGGAGAGAGAGAAACACTGGGGAGAGAGAGAGAAGCACTGCGGGGGAGAGAGAAACATTGGGGGGAGAGAGAGAGAGAGAGAAACACTGGAGGGGAGAGGGAGAATCACTGGGGGGAGAGAGAGAGAGAGAGAAACACTGGTGGGCGAGAGGGAGAAACAGTGGGGGGAGGAGAGAGAAAGAAACACTGGGGGAGAGAGAGAGAGAAACACATGGTGTGGGAGACAGAGAGAAACACTGGGGGGAGAGAGAGAGAGAAAAACTGGGAGGAGGAGAGAGGGAAATACCAGGTGGAGAGAGAGAGAGAAACACTGGGGGGTGAGAGAGAAACACTTGGGGGAGGAGAGATTGAGATACACTGGGGGGAGAGAGATAGCGAAACACTGGGGGGAGAGAGAGAACCACTGGGGGGAGGAGAGATTGAGATACACTGGGGAGAGAGAGAGAAACATCGGGGAGAGAGAGAGAAATACTGGGGGAAGAGAGAGAAATACTGGGTGGAGTAGAGATTGGGATACATTGCGGGGAGAGAGAGAGAAACACTGGGGGAGAGAGAGAAACACTGGGGAGAGAGAGAGAAGCACTGGGGGAGAGAGAGAAACACTGGGGAGAGAGAGAGAAGCACTGCGGGGAGAGAGAAACATTGTGGGGAGAGAGAGAAACAATGGGGGGTGAGAGAGAAACACTGGGGGGAGGAGTGATTGGGATACACTGGGGGGAGAGAGAGAGAAACACTGGGGGGAGAGAGAGAAACACTGGGGGGTGAGAGAGAAACACTGGGGGGAGGAGAGATTGGGATACACTGGGGGGAGAGAGAGAGAAACACTGGGGGGAGAGAGAGAGAGAAACACTGGGGGAGAGAGAGAGAGAGAGACACTGGTGGGCGAGAGGGAGAAACAGTGGGGGGAGGAGAGAGAAAGAAACACTGGGGGAGAGAGAGAGAGAAACACATGGTGTGGGAGACAGAGAGAAACACTGGGGGGAGAGAGAGAGAGAAAAACTGGGGGAGGAGAGAGGGAAACACCAGGTGGAGAGAGAGAGAAAAACTCTGGGGGGTGAGAGAGAAACACTGGAGGGAGGAGAGATTGAGATACACTGGGGGGAGAGAGAGAGAAACACTGGGGGAGAGAGAGTGAGAAACACTGGGGGGAGAGAGAGAGAATCACTGGGGGGAGAGAGAGAGAGAGAGAAACACAGGTGGGAGGAGAGAGAGAAACACTGCGGGGGTGATAGAGAGATACACTGGGGCGGAGAGAGAGAGAAAAACACTGGGGGGAGGGAGAGAGAAACACTGGGGGAGAGAGAGAGAAAGACTGGGGGGAGAGAGAGAGAGAGAAAGTCTGGGGAGGGAGAGAGAGAGCAACGATGGGGAGAGAGAGAGAAACACTGGGAGGAGAGAGAGAGAGAAACATCGGGGAGAGAGAGAGCGAGAAACAATGTGGGGAGAGAGAGAAACACTGGGGAGAGAGACAGAAACACTGGGGGAGAGAGAGAGAGAGAAACACTGGGGAGCGAGAGAGGGAGAGAGAAACACTTGGGTGAGAGAGATAAACACCGGGGAGAGAGATTGAAGCACTGGGGGAGAGAGAAACACTGTGGAGAGATAGAGAAGCACTCGGGGGGAGAGAGAAACATTGGGCGGAGAGACAGAAACACTGGGGGTGAGATAGAAACACTGGGGGGAGGAGAGATTGGGATAAACTTGGGGGAGAGAGAGAGAAACACTGGGGGGAGAGAGAGAGAAACACTGGGGGGAGAGAGAAACATTGGGGATAGAGAGAAACACTGGAGAGAGAGAGAGAGAGACACCGGGGAGAGAGAGAGAAATATTGGGGGGAGAGAGAGAAACACTGGTGGGATAGAGAGAGAGAGAAACACTGGGGGGGAGGGAGAGAAACACTGGGGGCAGAGAGAAACATTGGGGATAGAGAGAAACACTGGAGAGAGAGAGAGAGAGACACCGGGGAGAGAGAGAGAAATATTGGGGGGAGAGAGAGAAACACTGGTGGGATAGAGAGAGTGAGAAACACTGGGGGAGAGAGAGAGAAACAGTGGGGGGAGGAGAGAGAAAGAAACACTGGGGGAGAGAGAGAGTGAGAAACACATTGTGTGGGAGAGAGAGAGAAACACTGGGGGGAGAGAGAGAGAATAACTGGGGGGAGGAGAGAGTGAAACACTGGGTGGAGAGAGATAGAGAAACACTGGGGGGAGAGAGAGATTGAGATACACTGGGGAGAGAGAGAGAAACATCGGGGAGAGAGAGAGAAATACTGAGGGGGGAGAGAGAGAAACACTGGGGGGGGAGAGATTGAGATACACTGGGGAGAGAGAGAGAAACATCGGGGAGAGAGAGAGAAATACTGAGGGGGGAGAGAGAGAAACACTGGGGGGGGAGAGATTGAGATACACTGGGGGGAGAGAGAGAGAAACACTGGGGGAGAGAGAGAGAAAGACTGGGGGCAGAGAGAGAAACAGTGGGGCGAGAGAGAGAAACACTGGGGGGCGATAGAGAAACAATGTGGGGCGGAGAGAGAGAGAAACACTGGGGGTGAGAGAGAAACATTGGGGAGAGAGAGAAACACTGGAGAGAGAGAGAGAGAGACACCGGGGAGAGGTAGAGAAATAGTGGGGGGTGAGAGAGAAACACTGGCGGGAGAGAGAGAGAAACCGTGGGGGCAGGTGAGAGAAAGAAACACTGGAGGAGAGAGAGAGAGAGAAACACATGGTGTGGGAGAGAGAGAGAATAACTGGGGGGAGGAGAGAGAGAAACACTGGGTGGAGGAGAGATTGAGATACACTGGGGAGAGAGAGAGAAACATCGGGGAGAGAGAGTGAAATACTGGGGGGGGAGAGAGAGAAACACTGGGGGGGAGAGATTGAGATACACTGGGGGGAGAGAGAGAGAGAGAAACACTGGGGGGAGGAGAGAGGGAAACACTGGGGGAGACAGAGATACACTGGGGGGAGAGAGAGAGAAACACTGTGCGGAGAGAGAGAGAAACACTGGGGGGATAGAGAGAGAGAGAGAATCACTGGGGGGGCAGTGAGTGAAACACTGGGTGGAGAGAGAGAGAAACATTGGGGGGAGCAGAGAGAAAGAAACACTGGGGGAGAGAGAGAGACAGAAAGATTTGGTGTGGGAGAGAGAGAGAAACACTGGGGGGAGAGAGGGAGAGAATAACTGGGGGGAGGAGAGAGGGAAACACTGGGTGGAGAGAGAGAGACAAACAGTTGGGGAAGGGAGGGCAACACTGCGGGGAGGAGTGATTGAGATACACTGGGGGTGAGAGGGAGAAACACTGGGGGAGAGAGAGAGAGAAACACTGGGGGGTGGGGGAGAGAGAGAGAAACACTGGGGGGCGAGAGAGAGAGAAACACTGCGGGGAGGAGAGAGGGACACACTGGGGGGAGAAAGGGAAACATTGCGGGGAGAGAGAGAAACACTGGGGGAAGAGAGAAAAACACTGGGGGGAGCAGAGATTGGGATACATTGGGGGGAGAGAGAGAAACACTGGGAAGAGATAGAGAAGCACTGGGGGGGAGAGAGAAACATTGGGGGGTGAGACAGAAACACTGGGGGTGAGAGAGAAACACTGGGGGGAGGAGAGATTGGGATACACTGGGGGGAGAGAGAGAGAAACACTGGGGGGAGAGAGAGAAACACTGGGGGGTGAGAGAGAAACACTGGGGGGAGGAGAGATTGGGATACACTGGGGGGAGAGAGAGAGAAACACTGGGGAGAGAGAGAGAAGCACTGGGGGAGAGAGAGAAACACTGGGGAGAGAGAGAGAAGCACTGGGGGGAGAGAGAAACATTGTGGGGAGAGAGAGAAACAATGGGGGGTGAGAGAGAAACACTGGGGGGAGGAGAGATTGGGATACACTGGGGGGAGAGAGAGAGAAACACTGGGGGAGAGAGAGAAACACTGGGGGTGAGAGAGAAACACTGGGGGGAGGAGAGATTGGGATACACTGGGGGGTGAGAGAGAGAAACACTGGGGGGAGAGAGAGAGAGAAACACTGGGGGAGAGAGAGAGAGAGAGACACTGGTGGGCGAGAGGGAGAAACAGTGGGGGGAGGAGAGAGAAAGAAACACTGGGGGAGAGAGAGAGAGAAACACATGGTGTGGGAGACAGAGAGAAACACTGGGGGAGAGAGAGAGAGAAAAACTGGGGGGAGGAGAGAGGGAAACACCAGGTGGAGAGAGAGAGAAAAACTCTGGGGGGTGAGAGAGAAACACTGGAGGGAGGAGAGATTGAGATACACTGGGGGGAGAGAGAGAGAAACACTGTGGGAGAGAGAGTGAGAAACACTGGGGGGAGAGAGAGAGAATCACTGGGGGGAGAGAGAGAGAGAGAGAAACACAGGTGGGAGGAGAGAGAGAAACACTGCGGGGGTGATAGAGAGATACACTGGGGCGGAGAGAGAGAGAAAAACACTGGGGGGAGGGAGAGAGAAACACTGGGGGAGAGAGAGAGAAAGACTGGGGGGAGAGAGAGAGAGAGAAAGACTGGGGAGGGAGAGAGAGAGCAACGATGGGGAGAGAGAGAGAAACACTGGGAGGAGAGAGAGAAAGAAACATCGGGGAGAGAGAGAGCGAGAAACAATGTGGGGAGAGAGAGAAACACTGGGGAGAGAGACAGAAACACTGGGGGAGAGAGAGAGAGAGAAACACTGGGGAGCGAGAGAGGGAGAGAGAAACACTTGGGTGAGAGAGATAAACACCGGGGAGAGAGATTGAAGCACTGGGGGAGAGAGAAACACTGGGGAGAGATAGAGAAGCACTCGGGGGGAGAGAGAAACATTGGGCGGAGAAACAGAAACACTGGGGGTGAGAGAGAAACACTGGGGGGAGGAGAGATTGGGATAAACTGGGGGGAGATAGAGAGAAACACTGGGGGGAGAGAGAAACATTGGGGATAGAGAGAAACACTGGAGAGAGAGAGAGAGAGACACCGGGGAGAGAGAGAGAAATATTGGGGGGAGAGAGAGAAACACTGGTGGGATAGAGAGAGAGAGAAACACTGGGGGGGAGGGAGAGAAACACTGGGGGCAGAGAGAAACATTGGGGATAGAGAGAAACACTGGAGAGAGAGAGAGAGAGACACCGGGGAGAGAGAGAGAAATATTGGGGGGAGAGAGAGAAACACTGGTGGGATAGAGAGAGTGAGAAACACTGGGGGAGAGAGAGAGAAACAGTGGGGGGAGGAGAGAGAAAGAAACACTGGGGGAGAGAGAGAGTGAGAAACACATTGTGTGGGAGAGAGAGAGAAACACTGGGGGGAGAGAGAGAGAATAACTGGGGGGAGGAGAGAGGGAAACACTGGGGGAGAGAGAGAAGGACTGGGGGGAGAGAGAGAGAGAAACATTGGGGGGAGAGAGAGAGAAACACTGGCGGGAGAGAGAGAAACTGTGGGGCGAGAGAGAGAGAAACAATGGAGGGAGATAGAGATACAATGGGGGGGCGGAGAGAGAGAGAAACACTGCGGGGAGGAGAGAGGGAAACACTGGGGGGAGAGAGAGAAACATTGTGGGGAGAGAGAGAAACACTGGGGGAAGAGAGAAAAACACTGGGGGGAGAGAGAGAGAAACAGTGGTGGGATAGAGAGAGAGAGAAACACTGGGGGTGACAGAGAAACAATGGGGATAGAGAGAAACACTGGGCAGAGAGAGAGAAACACCGGGGAGAGAGAGAGAAATACTGGGGGGAGAGAGAGAGAAACAGTGGGGGGAGGAGAGAGAAAGAAACATTGGGGGAGAGAGAGAGAGAAACACATGGTGTGGGAGACAGAGAGAAACACTGGGGTGTGAGAGAGAGAGAGAAACACTGGGGGGGGTGGAGAGAGAGAAACACTGGGGGGCGAGAAAGAGAGAAACACTGCGGGGAGGAGAGAGGGAAACACTGGGGGGAGAGAGAGAAACATTGCGGGGAGAGAGAGAAACACTGGGGGGAGTAGAGATCGGGATACATTGCGGGGAGAGAGAGAGAGAAACACTGGGGGAGAGAGAGAAACACTGGGGGGAGGAGAGATTGGGATAAACTGGGGGGAGAGAGAGAGAAACACTGGGGGGAGAGAGAGAGAAACACTGGGGGGAGAGAGAGAGAAACAGTGGGGGGATAGAGAGAGAGAGAAACACTGGCGGTGAGAGAGAGAAATATTGGGGGGAGGAGAGAGAAAGACTGGGGGGGAGAGAGAAACACTGGGGGTGAGCGAGAAACACTGGGGGGAGAGAGAGAGAAACACTGGCGGGAGAGAGAGAAACTGTGGGGCGAGAGAGAGAGAAACAATGGAGGGAGATAGAGATACAATGGGGGGGCGGAGAGAGAGAGAAACACTGCGGGGAGGAGAGAGGGAAACACTGGGGGGAGAGAGAGAAACATTGTGGGGAGAGAGAGAAACACTGGGGGAAGAGAGAAAAACACTGGGGGGAGAGAGAGAGAAACAGTGGTGGGATAGAGAGAGAGAGAAACACTGGGGGTGACAGAGAAACAATGGGGATAGAGAGAAACACTGGGCAGAGAGAGAGAAACACCGGGGAGAGAGAGAGAAATACTGGGGGGAGAGAGAGAGAAACAGTGGGGGGAGGAGAGAGAAAGAAACATTGGGGGAGAGAGAGAGAGAAACACATGGTGTGGGAGACAGAGAGAAACACTGGGGTGTGAGAGAGAGAGAGAAACACTGGGGGGGGTGGAGAGAGAGAAACACTGGGGGGCGAGAAAGAGAGAAACACTGCGGGGAGGAGAGAGGGAAACACTGGGGGGAGAGAGAGAAACATTGCGGGGAGAGAGAGAAACACTGGGGGGAGTAGAGATCGGGATACATTGCGGGGAGAGAGAGAGAGAAACACTGGGGGAGAGAGAGAAACACTGGGGGGAGGAGAGATTGGGATAAACTGGGGGGAGAGAGAGAGAAACACTGGGGGGAGAGAGAGAGAAACACTGGGGGGAGAGAGAGAGAAACAGTGGGGGGATAGAGAGAGAGAGAAACACTGGCGGTGAGAGAGAGAAACATTGGGGGGAGGAGAGAGAAAGACTGGGGGGGAGAGAGAAACACTGGGGGTGAGCGAGAAACACTGGGGGGAGAGAGAGAGAAACACTGGGGGGAGAGAGCGAGAAACACTGCGGGGAGAGAGAGAAGCAGTGGGGCGAGAGAGAGAAAAACACTGGGGGTGAGAGAGAAACATTGGGGAGAGAGAGAAACACTGGAGAGAGAGAGAGAGACACCGGGGAGAGGTAGAGAAATAGTGGGGGGAGAGAGAGAAACAGTGGCGGGAGAGAGAGAGAGAGAAACACTGGGGGGAGAGAGAGAGAAACAGTGGGGGGAGGTGAGAGAAAGAAACACTGGGGGAGAGAGAGAAACACATGGTGTGGGAGAGAGAGAGAAACACTGGGGGGAGAGAGAGAGAGAATAACTGGGGGGAGGAGAGAGTGAAACACTGGGTGGAGAGAGATAGCGAAACACTGGGGGGAGAGAGAGAACCACTGGGGGGAGGAGAGATTGAGATACACTGGGGAGAGAGAGAGAAACATCGGGGAGAGAGAGAGAAATACTGGGGGAAGAGAGAGAACTACTGGGTGGAGTAGAGATTGGGATACATTGCGGGGAGAGAGAGAGAAACACTGGGGGAGAGAGATAAACAATGGGGAGAGAGAGAGAAGCACTGGGGGAGAGAGAGAAACACTGGGGAGAGAGAGAGAAGCACTGGGGGGAGAGAGAAACATTGTGGGGAGAGAGAGAAACACTGGGGGGTGAGAGAGAAACACTGGAGGGAGGAGAGATTGGGATACACTGGTGGGAGAGAGAGAGAAACACTGGGGGGAGAGAGAAACATTGCGGGGAGAGAGAGAGAAACACTGGGGGAGAGAGAGAAAGAAACACTGGGGTGAGGAGAGAGGGAAACACTGGGGTGAGAGAGAGAGCAACACTGGGGGGAGGGAGAGAAGCACTGGGGGGAGAGAGAAACATTGTGGGGAGAGAGAGAAACACTGGGGGGTGAGAGAGAAACACTGGGGGGAGGAGAGATTGGGATACACTGGGGGGAGAGAGAGAGAAACACTGGGGGGAGAGAGAAAGAGAAACACTGGGGGGAGAGAGAGAGAGAGAAACACTGCGGGGGGAGAGGGAGAATCACTGGGGGAGAGAGAGAGAGAGAGACACTGGTGGGCGAGAGGGAGAAACAGTGGGGGGAGGAGAGAGAAAGAAACACTGGGGGAGAGAGAGAGAGAAACACATGGTGTGGGAGACAGAGAGAAACACTGGAGGGAGAGATAGAGAGAAAAACTGGGGGGAGGAGAGAGGGAAACACCAGGTGGAGAGAAAGAGAGAAGCACTGGGGGGTGAGAGAGAAACACTGGAGGGAGGAGAGATTGAGATACACTGGGGGGAGAGAGAACGAAACACTGGGGGAGAGAGAGTGAGAAACACTGGGGGGAGAGAGAGAGAATCACTGGGGGGAGAGAGAGAGAGAGAGAAACACAGGTAGGAGGAGAGAGAGAAACACTGCGGGGGAGATAGAGAGATACACTGGGGCGGAGAGAGAGAAAAAAACACTGGGGGGAGGGAGAGAGAAACACTGGGGGAGAGAGAGAGAAAGACTGGTGGGAGAGAGAGAGAGAGAGAAAGACTGGGGAGGGAGAGAGAGAGCAACGCTGGGGAGAGAGAGAGAAACACTGGGAGGAGAGAGAGAGAGAAACATCGGGGAGAGAGTGCGAGAAACAATGTGGGGAGAGAGAGAAACACTGGGGAGAGAGACAGGAACACTGGGGGAGAGAGAGAGAGAGAAACACTGGGGAGCGAGAGAGGGAGAGAGAAACACTTGGGTGAGAGAGATAAACACCGGGGAGAGAGATTGAAGCACTGGGGGGAGAGAGAAACACTGGGGAGAGATAGAGAAGCACTCGGGGGGAGAGAGAAACATTGGGCGGAGAGACAGAAACACTGCGGATGAGAGAGAAACACTGGGGGGAGGAAAGATTGGGATAAACTGGGGGGAGAGAGAGAGAAACACTGGGGGAGAGAGAGAAACACTGGGAAGAGATAGAGAAGCACTGGGGGGGAGAGTGAAACATTGGGGGGAGAGACAGAAACACTGGGGGTGAGGGAGAAACACTGGGGGGAGGAGAGATTGGGATAAACTGGGGGGAGAGAGAGAGAAACACTGGGGGGAGAGAGAGAGAAACACTGGGGGGAGAGAGAGAGAAACACTGGGGGGATAGAGAGAGAGAGAAACACTGAGGGTGAGAGAGAGAAACAGTGGGGGGAGGAGAGAGAAAGACTGGGGGGGAGAGAGAAACACTGGGGGTGAGCGAGAAACACTGGGGGGAGAGAGAGAGAAACACTGGGGGGAGAGAGAGAAAGACTGGAGGGAGAGAGAGAGAGAAACACTGGGGGGAGAGAGCGAGAAACACTGCGGGGAGAGAGAGAAACAGTGGGGCGAGAGAGAGAAAAACACTGGGGGTAATAGAGAAACACTGGGGGGCGGAGAGAGAGAGAAACACTGGGGGTGAGAGAGAAACATTGGGGAGAGAGAGAAACACTGGAGAGAGAGAGAGAGAGAGACACCGGGGAGAGGTAGAGAAATAGTGGGGGGAGAGAGAGAAACACTGGCGGGAGAGAGAGAAAGAGAAACACTGGGGGGGAGGGAGAGAAACACTGGCGGGAGAGAGAGAGAAACAGTGGGGGGAGGTGAGAGAAAGAAACACTGGGGGGAGTAGAGATTGGGATACATTGCGGGGAGAGAGAGAGAAACACTGGGGGAGAGAGAGAAACACTGGGGAGAGAGAGAGAGAAACACAGGTGGGAGGAGAGAGAGAAACACTGCGGGGGAGATAGAGAGATACACTGGGGCGGAGAGAGAGAGAAAAACACTGGGGGAAGGGAGAGAGAAACACTGGGGGAGAGATAGAGAAAGACTGGGGGGAGAGAGAGAGAGAGAGAAAGACTGGGGAGGGAGAGAGAGACCAACGCTGGGGGGAGAGAGAGAAACACTGTGAGGAGAGAGAGAGAGAAACATCGGGGAGAGAGAGCGAGAAACAGTGTGGGGAGAGAGAGAAACACTGGGGAGAGAGATAGAAACACTGGGGGAGAGAGAGAGAGAGAAACACTGGGGAGCGAGAGAGGGAGAGAGAAACACTTGGGTGAGAGAGATAAACACCGGTGAGAGAGATTGAAGCACTGGGGGGAGAGAGAAACACTGGGGAGAGATAGAGAAGCACTCGGGGGGAGAGAGAAACATTGGGCGGAGAGACAGAAACACTGGGGGTGAGAGAGAAACACTGGGGGGAGGTGAGATTGGGATAAACTGGGGGGAGAGAGAGAGAAACACTGGGGGGAGAGAGAGAAACACTGGGGGGAGAGAGAAACATTGGGGATGGAGAGAAACACTGGAGAGAGAGAGAGAGACACCGGGGAGAGAGAGAGAAATATTGGGGGGAGAGAGAGAAACACTGGTGGGATAGAGAGAGAGAGAAACACTGGGGGGGGAGGGAGAGAAACACTGGGGGGAGAGAGAGAGAAACAGTGGGGGGAGGAGAGAGAAAGAAACACTGGGGGAGAGAGAGAGTGAGAAACACATGGTGTGGGAGAGAGAGAGAAACACTGGGGGGAGAGAGAGAAACAGTGGGGCGAGAGAGAGAGAAACAATGGAGGGAGATAGAGATACAATGGGGGGGCGGAGAGAGAGAGAAACACTGGGGGTGACAGAGAAACATTGGGGATAGAGAGAAACACTGGGCAGAGAGAGAGAAACACCGGGGAGAGAGAGAGAAATACTGGGGGGAGAGAGAGAAACACTGGGTGGAGAGAGAGAAACATTGTGGGGAGAGAGAGAAACACTGGGGGGAGAGAGAGAGAATAACTGGGGGGAGGAGAGAGGGAAACACTGGGGGAGAGAGAGAAGGACTGGGGGGAGAGAGAGAGAGAAACATTGGGGGGAGAGAGAGAGAAACACTGGCGGGAGAGAGAGAAACTGTGGGGCGAGAGAGAGAGAAACAATGGAGGGAGATAGAGATACAATGGGGGGGCGGAGAGAGAGAGAAACACTGCGGGGAGGAGAGAGGGAAACACTGGGGGGAGAGAGAGAAACATTGTGGGGAGAGAGAGAAACACTGGGGGAAGAGAGAAAAACACCGGGGGGAGAGAGAGAGAAACAGTGGTGGGATAGAGAGAGAGAGAAACACTGGGGGTGACAGAGAAACAATGGGGATAGAGAGAAACACTGGGCAGAGAGAGAGAAACACCGGGGAGAGAGAGAGAAATACTGGGGGGAGAGAGAGAGAAACAGTGGGGGGAGGAGAGAGAAAGAAACACTGGGGGAGAGAGAGAGAGAAACACATGGTGTGGGAGACAGAGAGAAACACTGGGGTGTGAGAGAGAGAGAGAAACACTGGGGGGGTGGAGAGAGAGAAACACTGGGGGGCGAGAAAGAGAGAAACACTGCGGGGAGGAGAGAGGGAAACACTGGGGGGAGAGAGAGAAACATTGCGGGGAGAGAGAGAAACACTGGGGGGAGTAGAGATCGGGATACATTGGGGGGAGAGAGAGAGAGAAACACTGGGGGAGAGAGAGAAACACTGGGGGGAGGAGAGATTGGGATAAACTGGGGGGAGAGAGAGAGAAACACTGGGGGGAGAGAGAGAGAAACACTGGGGGGAGAGAGAGAGAAACAGTGGGGGGATAGAGAGAGAGAGAAACACTGGCGGTGAGAGAGAGAAACATTGGGGGGAGGAGAGAGAAAGACTGGGGGGGAGAGAGAAACACTGGGGGTGAGCGAGAAACACTGGGGGGAGAGAGAGAGAAACACTGGGGGGAGAGAGCGAGAAACACTGCGGGGAGAGAGAGAAGCAGTGGGGCGAGAGAGAGAAAAACACTGGGGGTGAGAGAGAAACATTGGGGAGAGAGAGAAACACTGGAGAGAGAGAGAGAGACACCGGGGAGAGGTAGAGAAATAGTGGGGGGAGAGAGAGAAACAGTGGCGGGAGAGAGAGAGAGAGAAACACTGGGGGGAGAGAGAGAGAAACAGTGGGGGGAGGTGAGAGAAAGAAACACTGGGGGAGAGAGAGAAACACATGGTGTGGGAGAGAGAGAGAAACACTGGGGGGAGAGAGAGAGAGAATAACTGGGGGGAGGAGAGAGTGAAACACTGGGTGGAGAGAGATAGCGAAACACTGGGGGGAGAGAGAGAACCACTGGGGGGAGGAGAGATTGAGATACACTGGGGAGAGAGAGAGAAACATCGGGGAGAGAGAGAGAAATACTGGGGGAAGAGAGAGAACTACTGGGTGGAGTAGAGATTGGGATACATTGCGGGGAGAGAGAGAGAAACACTGGGGGAGAGAGATAAACAATGGGGAGAGAGAGAGAAGCACTGGGGGAGAGAGAGAAACACTGGGGAGAGAGAGAGAAGCACTGGGGGGAGAGAGAAACATTGTGGGGAGAGAGAGAAACACTGGGGGGTGAGAGAGAAACACTGGGGGGAGGAGAGATTGGGATACACTGGTGGGAGAGAGAGAGAAACACTGGGGGGAGAGAGAAACATTGCGGGGAGAGAGAGAGAAACACTGGGGGAGAGAGAGAAAGAAACACTGGGGTGAGGAGAGAGGGAAACACTGGGGTGAGAGAGAGAGCAACACTGGGGGGAGGGAGAGAAGCACTGGGGGGAGAGAGAAACATTGTGGGGAGAGAGAGAAACACTGGGGGGTGAGAGAGAAACACTGGGGGGAGGAGAGATTGGGATACACTGGGGGGAGAGAGAGAGAAACACTGGGGGGAGAGAGAGAGAGAAACACTGGGGGGAGAGAGAGAGAGAGAAACACTGCGGGGGGAGAGGGAGAATCACTGGGGGGAGAGAGAGAGAGAGAGACACTGGTGGGCGAGAGGGAGAAACAGTGGGGGGAGGAGAGAGAAAGAAACACTGGGGGAGAGAGAGAGAGAAACACATGGTGTGGGAGACAGAGAGAAACACTGGAGGGAGAGATAGAGAGAAAAACTGGGGGGAGGAGAGAGGGAAACACCAGGTGGAGAGAAAGAGAGAAGCACTGGGGGGTGAGAGAGAAACACTGGAGGGAGGAGAGATTGAGATACACTGGGGGGAGAGAGAACGAAACACTGGGGGAGAGAGAGTGAGAAACACTGGGGGGAGAGAGAGAGAATCACTGGGGGGAGAGAGAGAGAGAGAGAAACACAGGTAGGAGGAGAGAGAGAAACACTGCGGGGGAGATAGAGAGATACACTGGGGCGGAGAGAGAGAAAAAAACACTGGGGGGAGGGAGAGAGAAACACTGGGGGAGAGAGAGAGAAAGACTGGTGGGAGAGAGAGAGAGAGAGAAAGACTGGGGAGGGAGAGAGAGAGCAACGCTGGGAGGAGAGAGAGAGAGAAACATCGGGGAGAGAGAGCGAGAAACAATGTGGGGAGAGAGAGAAACACTGGGGAGAGAGACAGGAACACTGGGGGAGAGAGAGAGAGAGAAACACTGGGGAGCGAGAGAGGGAGAGAGAAACACTTGGGTGAGAGAGATAAACACCGGGGAGAGAGATTGAAGCACTGGGGGGAGAGAGAAACACTGGGGAGAGATAGAGAAGCACTCGGGGGGAGAGAGAAACATTGGGCGGAGAGACAGAAACACTGCGGATGAGAGAGAAACACTGGGGGGAGGAAAGATTGGGATAAACTGGGGGGAGAGAGAGAGAAACACTGGGGGAGAGAGAGAAACACTGGGAAGAGATAGAGAAGCACTGGGGGGGAGAGTGAAACATTGGGGGGAGAGACAGAAACACTGGGGGTGAGGGAGAAACACTGGGGGGAGGAGAGATTGGGATAAACTGGGGGGAGAGAGAGAGAAACACTGGGGGGAGAGAGAGAGAAACACTGGGGGGAGAGAGAGAGAAACACTGGGGGGATAGAGAGAGAGAGAAACACTGAGGGTGAGAGAGAGAAACAGTGGGGGGAGGAGAGAGAAAGACTGGGGGGGAGAGAGAAACACTGGGGGTGAGCGAGAAACACTGGGGGGAGAGAGAGAGAAACACTGGGGGGAGAGAGAGAAAGACTGGAGGGAGAGAGAGAGAGAAACACTGGGGGGAGAGAGCGAGAAACACTGCGGGGAGAGAGAGAAACAGTGGGGCGAGAGAGAGAAAAACACTGGGGGTAATAGAGAAACACTGGGGGGCGGAGAGAGAGAGAAACACTGGGGGTGAGAGAGAAACATTGGGTAGAGAGAGAAACACTGGAGAGAGAGAGAGAGAGAGACACCGGGGAGAGGTAGAGAAATAGTGGGGGGAGAGAGAGAAACACTGGCGGGAGAGAGAGAAAGAGAAACACTGGGGGGGAGGGAGAGAAACACTGGCGGGAGAGAGAGAGAAACAGTGGGGGGAGGTGAGAGAAAGAAACACTGGGGGGAGTAGAGATTGGGATACATTGCGGGGAGAGAGAGAGAAACACTGGGGGAGAGAGAGAAACACTGGGGAGAGAGAGAGAGAAACACAGGTGGGAGGAGAGAGAGAAACACTGCGGGGGAGATAGAGAGATACACTGGGGCGGAGAGAGAGAGAAAAACACTGGGGGAAGGGAGAGAGAAACACTGGGGGAGAGATAGAGAAAGACTGGGGGGAGAGAGAGAGAGAGAGAAAGACTGGGGAGGGAGAGAGAGACCAACGCTGGGGGGAGAGAGAGAAACACTGTGAGGAGAGAGAGAGAGAAACATCGGGGAGAGAGAGCGAGAAACAGTGTGGGGAGAGAGAGAAACACTGGGGAGAGAGATAGAAACACTGGGGGAGAGAGAGAGAGAGAAACACTGGGGAGCGAGAGAGGGAGAGAGAAACACTTGGATGAGAGAGATAAACACCGGTGAGAGAGATTGAAGCACTGGGGGGAGAGAGAAACACTGGGGAGAGATAGAGAAGCACTCGGGGGGAGAGAGAAACATTGGGCGGAGAGACAGAAACACTGGGGGTGAGAGAGAAACACTGGGGGGAGGAGAGATTGGGATAAACTGGGGGGAGAGAGAGAGAAACACTGGGGGGAG
The DNA here is from genome assembly GCF_035084215.1 of Heptranchias perlo. Lineage (NCBI taxonomy): Eukaryota > Metazoa > Chordata > Chondrichthyes > Hexanchiformes > Hexanchidae > Heptranchias > Heptranchias perlo. The sequence goes on along the minus strand of NW_027139226.1, from coordinate 390,175 downwards.
AGAGAGAAACACTGGGGGGAGAGAGAAACATTGGGGATGGAGAGAAACACTGGAGAGAGAGAGAGAGACACCGGGGAGAGAGAGAGAAATATTGGGGGGAGAGAGAGAAACACTGGTGGGATAGAGAGAGAGAGAAACACTGGGGGGGGAGGGAGAGAAACACTGGGGGGAGAGAGAGAGAAACAGTGGGGGGAGGAGAGAGAAAGAAACACTGGGGGAGAGAGAGAGTGAGAAACACATGGTGTGGGAGAGAGAGAGAAACACTGGGGGGAGAGAGAGAAACAGTGGGGCGAGAGAGAGAGAAACAATGGAGGGAGATAGAGATACAATGGGGGGGCGGAGAGAGAGAGAAACACTGGGGGTGACAGAGAAACATTGGGGATAGAGAGAAACACTGGGCAGAGAGAGAGAAACACCGGGGAGAGAGAGAGAAATACTGGGGGGAGAGAGAGAAACACTGGGTGGAGAGAGAGAAACATTGTGGGGAGAGAGAGAAACACTGGGGGGAGAGAGAGAGAATAACTGGGGGGAGGAGAGAGGGAAACACTGGGGGAGAGAGAGAAGGACTGGGGGGAGAGAGAGAGAGAAACATTGGGGGGAGAGAGAGAGAAACACTGGCGGGAGAGAGAGAAACTGTGGGGCGAGAGAGAGAGAAACAATGGAGGGAGATAGAGATACAATGGGGGGGCGGAGAGAGAGAGAAACACTGCGGGGAGGAGAGAGGGAAACACTGGGGGGAGAGAGAGAAACATTGTGGGGAGAGAGAGAAACACTGGGGGAAGAGAGAAAAACACCGGGGGGAGAGAGAGAGAAACAGTGGTGGGATAGAGAGAGAGAGAAACACTGGGGGTGACAGAGAAACAATGGGGATAGAGAGAAACACTGGGCAGAGAGAGAGAAACACCGGGGAGAGAGAGAGAAATACTGGGGGGAGAGAGAGAGAAACAGTGGGGGGAGGAGAGAGAAAGAAACACTGGGGGAGAGAGAGAGAGAAACACATGGTGTGGGAGACAGAGAGAAACACTGGGGTGTGAGAGAGAGAGAGAAACACTGGGGGGGTGGAGAGAGAGAAACACTGGGGGGCGAGAAAGAGAGAAACACTGCGGGGAGGAGAGAGGGAAACACTGGGGGGAGAGAGAGAAACATTGCGGGGAGAGAGAGAAACACTGGGGGGAGTAGAGATCGGGATACATTGGGGGGAGAGAGAGAGAGAAACACTGGGGGAGAGAGAGAAACACTGGGGGGAGGAGAGATTGGGATAAACTGGGGGGAGAGAGAGAGAAACACTGGGGGGAGAGAGAGAGAAACACTGGGGGGAGAGAGAGAGAAACAGTGGGGGGATAGAGAGAGAGAGAAACACTGGCGGTGAGAGAGAGAAACATTGGGGGGAGGAGAGAGAAAGACTGGGGGGGAGAGAGAAACACTGGGGGTGAGCGAGAAACACTGGGGGGAGAGAGAGAGAAACACTGGGGGGAGAGAGCGAGAAACACTGCGGGGAGAGAGAGAAGCAGTGGGGCGAGAGAGAGAAAAACACTGGGGGTGAGAGAGAAACATTGGGGAGAGAGAGAAACACTGGAGAGAGAGAGAGAGACACCGGGGAGAGGTAGAGAAATAGTGGGGGGAGAGAGAGAAACAGTGGCGGGAGAGAGAGAGAGAGAAACACTGGGGGGAGAGAGAGAGAAACAGTGGGGGGAGGTGAGAGAAAGAAACACTGGGGGAGAGAGAGAAACACATGGTGTGGGAGAGAGAGAGAAACACTGGGGGGAGAGAGAGAGAGAATAACTGGGGGGAGGAGAGAGTGAAACACTGGGTGGAGAGAGATAGCGAAACACTGGGGGGAGAGAGAGAACCACTGGGGGGAGGAGAGATTGAGATACACTGGGGAGAGAGAGAGAAACATCGGGGAGAGAGAGAGAAATACTGGGGGAAGAGAGAGAACTACTGGGTGGAGTAGAGATTGGGATACATTGCGGGGAGAGAGAGAGAAACACTGGGGGAGAGAGATAAACAATGGGGAGAGAGAGAGAAGCACTGGGGGAGAGAGAGAAACACTGGGGAGAGAGAGAGAAGCACTGGGGGGAGAGAGAAACATTGTGGGGAGAGAGAGAAACACTGGGGGGTGAGAGAGAAACAATGGGGGGAGGAGAGATTGGGATACACTGGTGGGAGAGAGAGAGAAACACTGGGGGGAGAGAGAAACATTGCGGGGAGAGAGAGAGAAACACTGGGGGAGAGAGAGAAAGAAACACTGGGGTGAGGAGAGAGGGAAACACTGGGGTGAGAGAGAGAGAAACACTGGGGGGAGGGAGAGAAGCACTGGGGGGAGAGAGAAACATTGTGGGGAGAGAGAGAAACACTGGGGGGTGAGAGAGAAACACTGGGGGGAGGAGAGAATGGGATACACTGGGGGGAGAGAGAGAGAAACACTGGGGGGAGAGAGAGAGAGAAACACTGGGGGGAGAGAGAGAGAGAGAGAAACACTGCGGGGGGAGAGGGAGAATCACTGGGGGGAGAGAGAGAGAGAGAGACATTGGTGGGCGAGAGGGAGAAACAGTGGGGGGAGGAGAGAGAAAGAAACACTGGGGGAGAGAGAGAGAGAAAAACTGGGGGGAGGAGAGAGGGAAACACCAGGTGGAGAGAAAGAGAGAAGCACTGGGGGGTGAGAGAGAAACACTGGAGGGAGGAGAGATTGAGATACACTGGGGGGAGAGAGAGCGAAACACTGGGGGAGAGAGAGTGAGAAACACTGGGGGGAGAGAGAGAGAATCACTGGGGGGAGAGAGAGAGAGAGAGAAACACAGGTAGGAGGAGAGAGAGAAACACTGCGGGGGAGATAGAGAGATACACTGGGGCGGAGAGAGAGAGAAAAACACTGGGGGGAGGGAGAGAGAAACACTGGGGGAGAGAGAGAGAAAGACTGGTGGGAGAGAGAGAGAGAGAGAAAGACTGGGGAGGGAGAGAGAGAGCAACGCTGGGGAGAGAGAGAGAAACACTGGGAGGAGAGAGAGAGAGAAACATCGGGGAGAGAGAGCGAGAAACAATGTGGGGAGAGAGAGAAACACTGGGGAGAGAGACAGAAACACTGGGGGAGAGAGAGAGAGAGAGAAACACTGGGGAGCGAGAGAGGGAGAGAGAAACACTTGGGTGAGAGAGATAAACACCGGGGAGAGAGATTGAAGCACTGGGGGGAGAGAGAAACACTGGGGAGAGATAGAGAAGCACTCGGGGGGAGAGAGAAACATTGGGCGGAGAGACAGAAACACTGCGGATGAGAGAGAAACACTGGGCGGAGGAAAGATTGGGATAAACTGGGGGGAGAGAGAGAGAAACACTGGGGGAGAGAGAGAAACACTGGGAAGAGATAGAGAAGCACTGGGGGGGAGAGTGAAACATTGGGGGGAGAGACAGAAACACTGGGGGTGAGGGAGAAACACTGGGGGGAGGAGAGATTGGGATAAACTGGGGGGAGAGAGAGAGAAACACTGGGGGGAGAGAGAGAGAAACACTGGGGGGAGAGAGAGAGAAACACTGGGGGGATAGAGAGAGAGAGAAACACTGAGGGTGAGAGAGAGAAACAGTGGGGGGAGGAGAGAGAAAGACTGGGGGGGAGAGAGAAACACTGGGGGTGAGCGAGAAACACTGGGGGGAGAGAGAGAGAAACACTGGGGGGAGAGAGAGAAAGACTGGAGGGAGAGAGAGAGAGAAACACTGGGGGGAGAGAGCGAGAAACACTGCGGGGAGAGAGAGAAACAGTGGGGCGAGAGAGAGAAAAACACTGGGGGTAATAGAGAAACACTGGGGGGCGGAGAGAGAGAGAAACACTGGGGGTGAGAGAGAAACATTGGGTAGAGAGAGAAACACTGGAGAGAGAGAGAGAGAGAGACACCGGGGAGAGGTAGAGAAATAGTGGGGGGAGAGAGAGAAACATTGGCGGGAGAGAGAGAAAGAGAAACACTGGGGGGGAGGGAGAGAAACACTGGCGGGAGAGAGAGAGAAACAGTGGGGGGAGGTGAGAGAAAGAAACACTGGGGGGAGTAGAGATTGGGATACATTGCGGGGAGAGAGAGAGAAACACTGGGGGAGAGAGAGAAACACTGGGGAGAGAGAGAGAGAAACACAGGTGGGAGGAGAGAGAGAAACACTGCGGGGGAGATAGAGAGATACACTGGGGCGGAGAGAGAGAGATTAACACTGGGGGAAGGGAGAGAGAAACACTGGGGGAGAGAGAGAGAAAGACTGGGGGGAGAGAGAGAGAGAGAGAAAGACTGGGGAGGGAGAGAGAGACCAACGCTGGGGGGAGAGAGAGAAACACTGTGAGGAGAGAGAGAGAGAAACATCGGGGAGAGAGAGCGAGAAACAGTGTGGGGAGAGAGAGAAACACTGGGGAGAGAGATAGAAACACTGGGGGAGAGAGAGAGAGAGAAACACTGGGGAGCGAGAGAGGGAGAGAGAAACACTTGGGTGAGAGAGATAAACACCGGTGAGAGAGATTGAAGCACTGGGGGGAGAGAGAAACACTGGGGAGAGATAGAGAAGCACTCGGGGGGAGAGAGAAACATTGGGCGGAGAGACAGAAACACTGGGGGTGAGAGAGAAACACTGGGGGGAGGAGAGATTGGGATAAACTGGGGGGAGAGAGAGAGAAACACTGGGGGGAGAGAGAGAAACACTGGGGGGAGAGAGAAACATTGGGGATGGAGAGAAACACTGGAGAGAGAGAGAGAGACACCGGGGAGAGAGAGAGAAATATTGGGGGGAGAGAGAGAAACACTGGTGGGATAGAGATAGAGAGAAACACTGGGGGGGGAGGGAGAGAAACACTGGGGGGAGAGAGAGAGAAACAGTGGGGGGAGGAGAGAGAAAGAAACACTGGGGGAGAGAGAGAGTGAGAAACACATGGTGTGGGAGAGAGAGAGAAACACTGGGGGGAGAGAGAGAAACAGTGGGGCGAGAGAGAGAGAAACAATGGAGGGAGATAGAGATACAATGGGGGGGCGGAGAGAGAGAGAAACACTGGGGGTGACAGAGAAACATTGGGGATAGAGAGAAACACTGGGCAGAGAGAGAGAAACACCGGGGAGAGAGAGAGAAATACTGGGGGGAGAGAGAGAAACACTGGGTGGAGAGAGAGAGAAACACTGGGGGGGGGGAGAGAGAAACACTGGCGTGCGAGAGAGAGGGAAACACTGCAGGGAGGAGAGAAGGAAACACTGGGGGGAGAGAGAGAAACTTTGTGGGGAGAAAGAGAAACACTGGGGGAAGAGAGAAAAACACTGGGGGGAGTAGAGATTGGGATACATTGGGGGGAGAGAGAGAGAGAAACACTGGGGGAGAGAGAGAAACACTGGGAAGAGATAGAGAAGCACTGGAGGGGGAGAGAGAAACATTGGGGGGAGAGACAGAAACACTGGGGGTGAGAGAGAAACACTGGGGGGAGGAGAGATTGGGATAAACTGGGGGGAGAGAGAGAGAAACACTGGGGGGAGAGAGAGAGAAACACTGGGGGGAGAGAGAGAGAAACACTGGGGGGATAGAGAGAGAGAGAAACACTGGGGGTGAGAGAGAGAAACAGTGGGGGGAGGAGAGAGAAAGACTGGGGGGGAGAGAGAATCACTGGGGGTGAGCGAGAAACACTGGGGGGAGAGAGCGAGAAACACTGCGGGGAGAGAGAGAAACACTGGGGGGCGGAGAGAGAGAGAAACACTGGGGGTGAGAGAGAAACATTGGGGAGAGAGAGAAACACTGGAGAGAGAGAGAGAGACACCGGGGAGAGGTAGTGAAATAGTGGGGGGAATGAGAGAAACACTGGCGGGAGAGAGAGAAAGAGAAACACTGGGAGGGAGGGAGAGAAACACTGGGGGGAGAGAGAGAGAAACAGTGGGGGGAGGTGAGAGAAAGACACACTGGGGGAGAGAGAGAGAGAGAAACACATGGTGTGGGAGAAAGAGAGAAACACTGGGGGGAGAGAGAGAGAATAACTGGGGGGAGGAGAGAGTGAAACACTGGGTGGAGAGAGATAGAGAAACACTGGGGGGAGAGAGAGAACCACTGGGGGGAGGAGAGATTGAGATACACTGGGGAGAGAGAGAGAAACATCGGGGAGAGAGAGAGAAATACTGAGGGGGGAGAGAGAGAAACACTGGGGGGGGGAGAGATTGAGATACACTGGGGGGAGAGAGAGAGAGAAACACTGGGGGAGAGAGAGAGAAAGACTGGGGGCAGAGAGAGAAACAGTGGGGCGAGAGAGAGAAACACTGGGGGGGAGATAGAGAAACAATGTGGGGCGGAGAGAGAGAGAAACACTGGGGGTGAGAGAGAAACATTGGGGAGAGAGAGAAACACTGGAGAGAGAGAGAGAGAGACACCGGGGAGAGGTAGAGAAATAGTGGGGGGTGAGAGAGAAACACTGGCGGGAGAGAGAGAGAAACCGTGGGGGCAGGTGAGAGAAAGAAACACTGGGGGAGAGAGAGAGAGAGAAACACATGGTGTGGGAGAGAGAGAGAATAACTGGGGGGAGGAGAGAGTGAAACACTGGGTGGAGGAGAGATTGAGATACACTGGGGAGAGAGAGAGAAACATCGGGGAGAGAGAGTGAAATACTGGGGGGGAGAGAGAGAAACACTGGGGGGGAGAGATTGAGATACACTGGGGGGAGAGAGAGAGAGAGAAACACTGGGGGGAGGAGAGAGGGAAACACTGGGGGAGACAGAGATACACTGGGGGGAGAGAGAGAGAAACACTGTGCGGAGAGAGAGAGAAACACTGGGGGGATAGAGAGAGAGAGAGAAACACTGGGGGGGCAGTGAGTGAAACACTGGGTGGAGAGAGAGAGAAACATTGGGGGGAGCAGAGAGAAAGAAACACTGGGGGAGAGAGAGAGACAGAAAGATTTGGTGTGGGAGAGAGAGAGAAACACTGGGGGGAGAGAGGGAGAGAATAACTGGGGGGAGGAGAGAGGGAAACACTGGGTGGAGAGAGAGAGACAAACAGTTGGGGAAGGTAGGGCAACACTGCGGGGAGGAGTGATTGAGATACACTGGGGGTGAGAGGGAGAAACACTGGGGGAGAGAGAGAGAGAAACACTGGGGGGTGGGGGAGAGAGAGAGAAACACTGGGGGGCGAGAGAGAGAGAAACACTGCGGGGAGGAGAGAGGGACACACTGGGGGGAGAAAGGGAAACATTGCGGGGAGAGAGAGAAACACTGGGGGAAGAGAGAAAAACACTGGGGGGAGCAGAGATTGGGATACATTGGGGGGAGAGAGAGAAACACTGGGAAGAGATAGAGAAGCACTGGGGGGGAGAGAGAAACATTGGGGGGAGAGACAGAAACACTGGGGGTGAGAGAGAAACACTGGGGGGAGGAGAGATTGGGATAAACTGGGGGGAGAGAGAGAGAAACACTGGGGGGAGAGACAGAGAAACACTGGGGGGAGAGAGAGAGAAACACTGGGGGGATAGAGAGAGAGAGAAACACTGGGGGTGAGAGAGAGAAACAGTGGAGGGAGGAGAGAGAAAGACTGGGGGGAGAGAGAAACACTGCGGGTGAGCGAGAAACACTGGGGGGAGAGAGAGAGAAACACTAGGGGGAGAGAGCGAGAAACACTGCGGGGAGAGAGAGAAACAGTGGGGCGAGAGAGAGAAAAACACTGGGGGAAATAGAGAAACAGTGGGGGGCGGAGAGAGAGAGAAACACTGGGGGTGAAAGAGAAACTTTGGGGAGAGAGAGAAACACTGGAGAGAGAGAGAGACACCGGGGAGAGGTGGAGAAATAGTGGGGGCGAGAGAGAAACACTGGCGGGAGAGAGAGAGAGAGAAACACTGGGGGGGGAGGGAGAGAAACATTGGGGGGAGAGAGAGAGAAACAGTGGGGGGGAGGTGAGAGAAAGAAACACTGGGGGAGAGAGAGAGAGAGAAACACATGGTGTGGGAGAGAGAGAGAAACACTGCGGGGAGAGAGAGAGAGAATAACTGGGGGGGGAGGAGAGAGCGAAACACTGGGTGGAGAGAGATAGAGAAACACTGGGGGGAGAGAGAGAACCACTGGGGGGAGGAGAGATTGAGATACACTGGGGAGAGAGAGAGAAACATCGGGGAGAGAGAGAGAAATACTGGGGGGGAGAGTGAGAAGCACTGGGGGGGAGAGATTGAGATACACTGGGGGGAGAGAGAGAGAAAGAGAGAAACACTGGGGGGAGTAGAGAGGAAAACACTGGGGGAGACATAGAAACACTGCGGGGAGAGAGAGAGAAACACTGTGCGGAGAGAGAGAGAAACACTGGGGGGATAGAGAGAGAGAGAGAAACACTGGGGGGGCAGAAAGTGAAACACTGGGGGAGAGAGTGAGAAGCACTGGGGGAGAGAGAGAAATACTGGGGGGAGAGAGAGAAACACTGGGGGGAGGAGAGAGAAAGACTGGGGCGAGAGAGAGAGAGAAACACTGAGGGGAGAGAGAGAGAAAGACTGAGGGGTGAGAGAGAAACATTGGGGGGAGAGAGAGAAACACTGGGGGAAGAGAGACAAACACTGGGGTGAGTAGAGATTGAGATACATTGGTGGGAGAGAGTGAGAAACACTGTGGGAGAGAGAGAAACACTGGGGAGTGAGAGAGAAGCACTGGGGGAGAGAGAGAAATACTGGGGGGAGAGAGAGAAACACTGGGGGGAGGAGAGAGAAAAAAACACTGGGGGAGAGAGAGAGAGAGAACCACATGGTGTGGGAGAGAGAGAGAAACACTGGGGGGAGAGAGAGAGAGAAAAACTGGGGGGAGGAGAGAGGGAAACACTGGGTGGAGAGAGAGAGAGAAACAATGGGGGGAGAGAGAGAAACACTGGGGAGAGGAGAGATTGAGATACACTGGGGAGAGAGAGAGAGAAACACGGGGGGAGAGAGAGAGAGAGAAACTCTGGGGGGAGAGAGAGAGAAATACTGGGGGGAGGAGAGAGAAACACTGGGGAGAGAGAGAAACACTGGGGAGAGAGAGAGAAACATCGTGGAGAGAGAGAGAAATACTGGGGGGAGAGAGAGAGAGAAAGACTGGGGGAGAGAGAGAAACACTGCGGGGAGGAGAGAGGGAAACACTGCGTGGAGAGAGAGAGAGAAACAATGTGGGAGAGAGAGAGAGAAACACTGGGGGAAGAGAGAGAGATGGAAACACTGGCGGGCGAGAGAGAAACACTGCGGGGAGGAGAGAGGCAAACACTGGGAGGAGAGAGAGAGAGAAAGAATGGGGGAGAGAGAGAGAGAAACACTGGGGCAGAGAATGATTTAAACACTAGGGAGAGAGAGAGAGAAACACTGGGGGGAGAGAGAGAGAAACATTGGGGGGAGATAGAGAAACACTGGGGGGCGGAGAGGGAGAGAAACACTGGGGGTGAGAGAGAAACACTGGGGAGAGAGAGAAACACTGGGGAGAGAGAGAGAAACACCGGGGAGAGAGAGAGAAATAATGTGGGGGGAGAGAGAAAAACTTGGGTGAGGAGAGAGTGAAACACTGGGGAGGGGGACAGAGAGAGAAACACTGGGGAGAGAGAGAGAGAAACACTGGGGGAGGAGAGAGAGATAAAAAAACTGGGGGGACAGAGAGAGAGAGTGAAAAACTGGGGAGAGAGAGAGAGAAATACTGGGGGGAGAGAGAGAGAAAACACTGTGGGGAGAGAGAGAGAAACACTGGGGGGAGGAGAGAGAGAGAAACAATTGGGAGAGAGAGAGAGTGAAACAAAGGGGGGAGAGAGAGAAACACTGGGGGGGGGATAGAGAAACACTGGGCGGCGGAGAGAGAGAGAAACACTGGGGGGAGGGAGAGAAACACTGGGGAGAGAGAGAAAAACTGGGGAGAGAGAGAGAAACACTGGCGAGAGAGAGAGAAACTCTGGGGAGAGAGAGAGAGAAATACTGGGCGGAGGAGAGAGGGAAACACTGGGGGGAGAGAGAGCGAGAAACATTGGGGAAGAGAAAGATTTAAACACGAGGGGGAGAGTGAGAGAGAAACACTCGGGGGAGAGAGAGGATGAAACACTGGTGGGAGAGAGAGAGAGAAAGCCTGGGGGGAGAGAGAGAGAAAGACTGGGGGGGTGAGAGAGAGTTCTGGTCGCCGCACTACAGGAAGGATGTGATCGCTTTGGAGAGGGTGCAGAGGAGATTCACCAGGATGTTACCAGGGCTGGAGCGCTTCAGCTATGAAGAGAGACTGGGAAGATTGGGTTTGTTTTCCTTGGAGCAGAGGAGGCTGAGGGGGGACATGATTGAGGTGTACAAAATTATGAGGGGCACAGATATGATAGATACTAAGGAGCTTTTTCCCTTCGTTGAGGGTTCTATAACAAGGGAACATAGATTCAAGGTAAAAGGCGGGAGGTTTAGAGGGGATTTGAGAAAGAACTTTTTCACCCAGAGGGTGGTTGGAGTCTGGAACTCACAGTCTGAAAGGGTTGTGGAGGCAGGAACCCTCACAACATTCAAGAAGCATTTGGATGAGCACTTGAAATGTCACAGCATACAAGGCGACGGACCAAATGCTGGAATATGGGATTAGAGGAGACAGGGCTGATGGCCGGCGAGGACACGATGGGCCGAAGGGCCTCTATCCGTGCTGTATAACTCTATGACTCTATGACTCTATGAGAGACAGAAACACTGGGGGGAGAGAGAGAGAGAAACACTGGGGGGAGAGAGAGAAAAACTGGGAGGAGAGAGAGAAACACTGGGGGGAGGAGAGAGAGAAACACTGGGGAGGGGGACAGAGAGAGAAACACTGGGGGAGAGAGAGAGAGAAACACATGGTGTGGGAGACAGAGAGAAACACTGGGGGGAGAGAGAGAGAGAAAAACTGGGGGGAGGAGAGAGGGAAACACCAGGTGTAGAGAGAGAGAGAAACACTGGGGGTGAGAGAGAAACACTGGGGGGAGGAGAGATTGAGATACACTGGGGGGAGAGAGAGGGAAACACTGGGGGAGAGAGGGTGAGAAACACTGGGGGGAGAGAGAGAGAATCACTGCGGGGAGAGAGAGAGATACACTGGGGCGGAGAGAGAGAGAAACACTGGGGGGAGGGAGAGAGAAACACTGAGGGAGAGAGAGAGAAAGACTGGGGGGAGAGAGAGAGAGAGAAAGACTGGGGAGGGAGAGAGAGAGCAAAGCTGGGGAGAGAGAGAGAGAAAAACACTGGGAGGAGAGAGAGAGAGAGAAACATTGGCGAGAGAGAGAGAGAAACAGTGTGGGGAGAGAGAGAAACACTGGGGAGAGAGAGAGAAACACTGGGGGAGAGAGAGAGAGAGAAACACTTGGGAGAGAGAGAGGGAGAGAGAAACACTGGGGTGAGAGAGATAAACACCGGGGAGGGAGATTGAAGCACTGGGGGGAGAGAGAGAAACATTGGGGGGAGAGAGAGAAACACTGGGAGAAGAGAGAGAAACACTGGGGGGAGTAGAGATTGAGATACATTGCGGGGAGAGAGAGAGAAACACTGGGGGAGAGAGAGAAACACTGGGGAGAGAGGGAGAAGCACTGGGGGGGAGAGAGAAACACTGGAGCGTGAGAGAGAAACACTGGGTGTAGGAGAGATTGGGATTCACTGCGGGAAGAGAGAGAGAGAAACACTGGGGGAGAGAGAGAAGCACTGGGGAGAGATAGAGAACCTCTGGGGGGGAGAGAGAAACATTGGGCGGCGAGACAGAAACACTGGGGGTGAGAGAGAAACACTGGGGGGAGGAGAGATTGGGATAAACTGGGGGGAGAGAGAGAGAAACACTGGGGGAGAGAGAGAGAAACACTGGGGGGAGAGAGAGAGAAACACTGGGGGGATAGAGAGAGAGAGAAACACTTGGGGTGAGAGAGAGAAACAGTGGGGGGAGGAGAGAGGAAGACTAGGGGGGGAAGAGAAACACTGGGGGTGAGCGAGAAACACTGGGGAGAGAGAGAGAGAGAAACACTGGGGGAAGAGAGAGAAAGACTGGAGGGAGCGCGATGGAGAAACACTGGGGGGAGTGAGAGAGAAACACTGCGGGGAGAGAGAGAAACAGTCGGGCGAGAGAGAGAGAAACAATGGGGGAAATAGAGAAACACTGGGGGGCGGAGAGAGAGAGAAACACTGGGGGTGAGAGAGAAACATTGGGGATAGAGAGAAACACTGGAGAGAGAGAGAGAGACACCGGGGAGAGAGAGAGAAACAGTGGGGGGAGAGAGAGAAACACTGGCGGGAGAGAGAGAGAGAGAAACACTGGGGGGATAGAGAGAGAGAGAAACACTGGGGGTGAGAGAGAGAGAGAGAAACACATGGTGTGGGAGAGAGAGAGAAACACTGGGGGGAGAGAGAGAGAGAATAACTGTGGGGAGGAGAGAGGGAAACACTGGGGGAGGGAGAGAAGTACTGGGGGGAGAGAGAGAGAGAAACACTGGGGGGAGAGAGAGAGAAACACTGGGGGGAGAGAGAGAAACAGTGGGGCGAGAGAGAGAGAAACAATGGGGGGAGATAGAGATACAATGGGGGGCGGAGAGAGCGAGAAACACTGGGGGTGACAGAGAAACATTGGGGCGAGAGAGCAACACTGGGCAGAGAGAGAGAAACACCGGAGAGAGAGAGAGAAATACTGGGGGGAGAGAGAGAAACACTGGGTGGAGAGAGAGAGAAACACTGGGGTGAGAGAGAGAGAGAGAAACACTGGGCGGGGGGGGGAGAGAGAGAAACACTGCGGGGAGGAGAGAGGGAAACACTGGGGGGAGAGAGAGAAACATTGCGGGGGGAGAGAGAAACTCTGGGGGAAGAGAGAAAAACACTGGGGGGATTAGAGATTGGGATACATTCGGGGGAGAGAGAGAGGGAAACACTGGGGGAGAGAGAGAATCACTGGGAAGAGATAGAGAAGCACTGGGGGGAGAGAGAAACATTGGGGGGAGAGACAGAAACACTGGGGGTGAGAGAGAGAGACACCGGGGAGAGGTAGAGAAATAGTGGGGTGAGAGAGAGAAACACTGGCGGGAGAGAGAGAGAGAGAAACACTGGGGTGAGGGAGAGAGAGAGAGAAACACTGCGGGGGGAGAGAGAGAGAGAGAAACACTGGGGGGAGAGAGAGAGAGAGAGAAACACTGCGGGGGGAGAGAGAGAAACACTGGGGGGATAGAGAGAGGGAGAAACACTGGGGGTGAGAGAGAGAAACACTGGGGAGAGAGAGAGGGAGAGAGAAACACTGGGGTGAGAGAGATAAACACCGGGGAGAGAGATTGAAGCACTGGGGCGAGAGAGAGAAACATTGGGGGGAGAGTGAGAAACACTGGGGGAAGAGAGAGAAACACTGGGGGGAGTAGAGATTGAGATACATTGCGGGGAGAAAGAGAGAAACACTGGGGGAGAGAGAGAAACACTGGGGAGAGAGAGAGAAGCACTGGGGGGGGAGAGAGAAACATTTGGCGGAGAGACAGAAACACTGGGGGTGAGAGAGAAACACTGGGGGGAGGAGCGATTGCGATAAACTGGGGGGGGGAGAGAGAGAAACACTGGGGGAGAGAGAGAGAAACAGTGGGGGGAGAGAGAGAGAAACACTGGGGGGATAGAGAGAGAGAGAAACACTTGGGGTGAGAGAGAGAAACAGTGGGGGGAGGAGAGAGGAAGACTGGAGGGGGGAGAGAAACACTGGGGGTGAGCGAGAAACACTGGGGAGAGAGAGAGAGAGAAACACTGGGGGAAGAGAGAGAAAGACTGGAGGGAGCGAGATGGAGAAACACTGGGGGGAGTGAGAGAGAAACACTGCGGGGAGAGAGAGAAACATTGGGGATAGAGAGAAACACTGGAGAGAGAGAGAGAGACACCGGGGAGAGAGAGAGAAATAGTGGGGGGAGAGAGAGAAACACTGGCGGGAGAGAGAGAGAGAGAGAAACAGTGGGGGGAGGAGAGAGAAAGAAACACTGGGGGAGAGAGAGAGAGAGAAACACATTGTGTGGGAGAGAGATAGAAACACTGGGGGGAGAGAGAGAGAGAATAACTGTGGGGAGGAGAGAGGGAAACACTGGGGGAGGGAGAGAAGTACTGGGGGGAGAGAGAGAGAGAAACACTGGGGGGAGAGAGAGAGAAACACTGGGGGGAGAGAGAGAAACAGTGGGGCGAGAGAGAGAGAAACAATGGGGGGAGATAGAGATACAATGGGGGGCGGAGAGAGCGAGAAACACTGGGGGTGACAGAGAAACATTGGGGCGAGAGAGCAACACTGGGCAGAGAGAGAGAAATACCGGGGAGAGAGAGAGAAATACTGGGGGGAGAGAGAGAAACACTGGGTGGAGAGAGAGAGAAACACTGGGGTGAGAGAGAGAGAGAGAAACACTGCGGGGAGGAGAGAGGGAAACACTGGGGTGAGAGAGAGAAACATTGCGGGGGGAGAGAGAAACTCTGGGGGAAGAGAGAAAAACACTGGGGGGAGTAGAGATTGGGATACATTCGGGGGAGAGAGAGAGAGAAACACTGGGGGAGAGAGAGAAACACTGGGGAGAGATAGAGAAGCACTGGGGGGAGAGAGAAACATTGGGGGGAGAGAGAAACACTGGGAAGAGATAGAGAAGCACTGGGGGAGAGAGAGAAACGCTGGGAAGAGATAGAGAAGCACTGGGGGGAGAGAGAAACATTGGGGGGAGAGACAGAAACACTGGGGGTGAGAGAGAGAGACACCGGGGAGAGGTAGAGAAATAGTGGGGGGAGAGAGAGAAACACTGGCGGGAGAGAGAGAGAGATAAACACTGGGGTGAGGGAGAGTGAGAGAGAAACACTGCGGGGGGAGAGAGAGAGAGAGAAACACTGGGGGGAGAGAGAGAGAAACACTGGGGGGAGAGAGAAACATTGGGGAGAGAGAGAAACACTGGAGAGAGAGAGAGAGACACCGGGGAGAGGTAGAGAAATAGTGGGGGGAGAGAGAGAAACACTGGCGGGAGAGAGAGAGAAAAACTGGGGTGAGAGAGAGAGAGAGAAACACTGCGGGGGGAGAGAGAGAAACAGTGGGGGGAGGAGAGAGAAAGACTGTGGGGGGAGAGAAACATTGGGGAGAGAGAGAAACACTGGGGAGAGAGAGAGAAACACCGGTGAGAGAGAGAGAAATACTGGGGGGAGAGAGAGACACGCTGGGGGGAGAGAGAGAGAGAGAGAAACACTGCGGGGGGAGCGAGAGAGAGAGAAACACTGAGGGGAGAGAGAGAGAAAGTCTGGGGGGTGAGAGAGAAGCATTGGGGGGAGAGAGAGAAACACTGGGGGAAGAGAGAGAAACACTGGGTGGAGTAGAGATTGGGATACATTGCGGGGAGAGAGAGAGAAACACTGGGGGAGAGAGAGAAACACTTGGGAGAGAGAGAGAAGCACTGCGGGGGGGAGAGACAATTGGGGGGAGGAGAGAGAAAGAAACACTGGGGGAGAGAGAGTGAGAAACACATGGTGTGGGAGACAGAGAGAAACACTTGGGGGAGAGAGAGAGAAAAAAACTGGGGGGAGGAGAGAGGGAAACACCAGGTGGAGAGAGAGAGAGAAACACTGGGGGGTGAAAGAGAAACACTGGGGGTAGGAGAGATTGAGATACACTGGGGGGAGAGAGAGAGAAACACTGGGGGAGAGAGAGTGAGAAACACTGGGGGGAGAGAGAGAGAATCACTGGGGGGAGAGAGAGAGAGAGAGAGAAACACAGGTGCGAGGAGAGAGAGAAACACTGCGGGGGAGATAGAGAGATACACTGGGGCGGAGAGAGAGAGAAACACTGGGGGGGAGGGAGAGAGAAACACTGGGGGAGAGAGAGAGAAAGACTGGGGGGAGAGAGAGAGAGAGAGAGAGAGAAAGTCTGGGGAAGGAGAGCGAGAGCATCGCTGGGGAGAGAAAGAGAGAGAAACACTGGGAGGAGAGGGAGAGAGAAACATTGGGGAGAGAGAGAGAGAAACAATGTGGGGAGAGAGAGAAACACTGGGGAGAGAGAGAGAAACACTGGGGGAGAGAGAGAGAGAGAAACACTGGGGAGAGAGAGATAAACACCGGGGAGAGAGATTGAAGCACTGGGGGGAGAGAGAGTAACATTGGGGGGAGAGAGAGAAACACTGGGGGAAGAGAGAGAAAAACTGGGGGGAGTAGAGATTGAGATACATTGCGGGGAGAGAGAGAGAAACACTGGGGGAGAGAGAGAAACACTGTGGAGAGAGAGAGAAGCACTGGGGGGAGAGAGAAACATTGGGGGGAGTGAGAGAAACACTGGGGGTAGGAGAGATTGGGAAACACTGCGGGAAGAGAGAGAGAGAAACACTGGGGGGGAGAGAGAAACACTGGGGAGAGAGACAGAAACACTGGGGGTGAGAGAGAAACACTGGGGGGAGGAGAGATTGGGATAAACTGGGGGGAGAGAGAGAGAAAAACTGGGGAGAGAGAGAGAGAAACACTGGGGGGAGAGAGAGAGAAACACTGGGGGGATAGAGAGAGAGAGAAACACTGGGGTTGAGAGAGAGAAACAGTGGGGGTAGGAGAGAGGAAGACTGGGGGGGGAGAGAGAAACACTGGGGGTGAGCGAGAAACTCTGGGGAGAGAGAGAGAGAGAAACACTGGGGAGAGAGAGAAAGACTGGAGGGAGCGAGATAGAGAAACACTGCGGGGAGAGAGAGAAACAGTGGGGGTGAGAGAGAAACATTGGGGATAGGGAGAAACACTGGAGAGAGAGAGAGAGACACCGGGGAGAGAGAGAGAAATAGTGGGGGGAGAGAGAGAAACACTGGCGGGAGAGAGAGAGAGAGAGAAACACTGGGTGGGAGGGAGAGAAACACTGGGGGGAGAGAGAGAGAAACAGTGTGGGAAGGAGAGAGAAAGAAACACTGGGGGAGAGAGAGAGAGAGAGAAACACATGGTGTGGGAGAGAGAGAGAAACACTGTGGGGAGAGAGAGAGAGAAACACTGGGGGGAGAGAGAGAGAAACACTGGGGGGAGAGAGAGAAACAGTGGGGCGAGAGAGAGAGAAACAATGGTGGGAGATAGAGATACAATTGTGGGCGGAGAGAGAGAGAAACACTGGGGGTGACAGAGAAACATTGGGCAGAGAGAGAAAAACTGGGCAAAGAGAGAGAAACACCGGGGAGAGAGAGAGAAATACTGGGGGGAGAGAGAGAAACAGTGGGTGGAGAGAGAGAGAAACACTGGGGTGAGAGAGAGAGAGAGAAACACTGGGGGGGGAGAGAGAGACACACTGGGGGGCGAGAAAGAGAGAAACACTGCGGGGAGGAGAGAGAGAAACACTGGGGGAAGAGAGAAAAACACTGGGGGGAGTAGAGATTGGGATACATTGGGGGGAAAGAGAGAAACACTGGGGGAGAGAGAGAAACACTGGGAAGAGACAGAGAAGCACTGGGGGGGAGAGAGAAACAATGGGGGAGAGACAGATACACTGGGGGTGAGAGAGAAACACTGGTGGGGGGGGAGAGAGAGAAACACTGCGGGGAGGAGAGAGGGAAACACTGGGGGGAGAGAGAGAAACATTGCGGTGAGAGAGAGAAAAACTGGGGGAAGAGAGAAAAACACTGGGGGGAGTAGAGATTGGGATACATTGGGGGGAGAGAGAGAGAGAAACACTGGGGGGAGAGAGAAACACTGGGAAGAGAGAGAGAAGCACTGGGGGGAGAGAGAAACATTGGGGGGAGAGAGAGAGAAACACTGGGGTGAGAGAGAGAGAGAGAAACACTGGGGGGGGGAGAGAGAGACACACTGGGGGGCGAGAAAGAGAGAAACACTGCGGGGAGGAGAGGGAGAAACACTGGGGGAAGAGAGAAAAACACTGGGGGGAGTAGAGATTGGGATACATTGGGGGGAGAGAGAGAAACACTGGGGGAGAGAGAGAAACACTGGGAAGAGACAGAGAAGCACTGGGGGGGAGAGAGAAACAATGGGGGAGAGACAGATACACTGGGGGTGAGAGAGAAACACTGGGGGGAAGAGAGATTGGGATAAACTGGGGGGAGAGAGAGAGAAACAGTGGGGGGAGAGAGAGAGAAACACTGGGGGGAGAGAGAGAGAAACACTGGGGGGATAGGGAGAGAGAGAAACACTGGGGGTGAGAGAGAGAAACAGTGGGGGGAGGAGAGAGAAAGACTGGGGGGGAGAGAGAAACACTGGGGGTCAGCGAGAAACACTGGGGGGAGATAGAGAGAAACACTGGGGGGAGAGAGCGAGAAACACTGCGGGGAGAGAGAGAAACAGTGGGGCGAGAGAGAGAAACACTGGGGGAAATAGAGAAACACTGGGGGGCGGAGAGAGAGAGAAACACTGGGGGTGAGAGAGAAACATTGGGGAGAGAGAGTAACACTGGAGAGAGAGAGAGAGACACCGGGGAGAGGTAGAGAAATAGTGGGGGGAGAGAGAGAAACACTGGCGGGAGAGAGAGAGAGAGAAACACTGGGGGGGGAGGGAGAGAAACACTGGGGGGAGAGAGAGAGAAACAGTGGGGGGAGGTGAGAGAAAGAAACACTGGGGGAGAGAGAGAGAGAAACACATGGTGTGGGAGAGAGAGAGAAACACTGGGAGGAGAGAGAATAACTGGGGGGAGGAGAGAGTGAAACACTGGGTGGAGAGAGAGATTGAGATACAATGGGGAGAGAGAGAGAAACATCGGGGAGAGAGAGAGAAATACTGGGGGAAGAGAGAGAAACACTGGGTGGAGTCGAGATTTAGATACATTGCGGGGAGAGAGAGAGAATCACTGGGGGAGAGAGAGAAACACTGGGGAGAGAGAGAGAAGCTCTGCGGGGGAGAGTGAAACATTGGGGGGCGAGAGAGAAACACTGGGGGGTGAGAGAGAAACACTGGGGGGAGGAGAGATTGGGATACACTGGGGGGAGAGAGAGAGAAACACTGGGGGGAGAGAGATAGAGAAACACTGGGGGGAGAGAGAGAGAGAGAGAAACACTGGAGGGGAGAGGGAGAATCACTGGGGGAGAGAGAGAGAGAAAAAAACACTGGTGGGCGAGAGGGAGAAACAGTGGGGTGAGGAGAGAGAAAGAAACACTGGGGGAGAGAGAGAGAGAAACACATGGTGTGGGAGACAGAGAGAAACACTGGGGGGAGAGAGAGAGAAACACTGGGGGTGAGAGAGAAACACTGGGGGGAGGAGAGATTGAGATACACTGGGGGGAGAGAGAGAGAGAAACACTGGGGGGGAGAGAGTGAGAAACACTGGGGGGAGAGAGAGAGAATCACTGGGGGGAGAGAGAGAGAGAGAAACACAGGTGGGAGGAGAGAGAGAAACACTGCGGTGGAGATAGAGAGATACACTGGGCGGAGAGAGAGAGAAACACTGGGGGGATGGAGAGAGAAACACTGGGGGAGAGAGAGAGAGAAAGACTGGGGGGAGAGAGAGAGAGAGAGAAAGACTGGGGAGGGAGAGAGAGAGCAACGCTGGGGAGAGAGAGAGAAACACTGGGAGGAGAGAGAGAGAGAAACATTGGGGAGAGAGAGAGAGAAACAGTGTGGGGGGAGAGAGAAACACTGGAGAGAGAGAGAGAGAAACAGTGTGGGGAGAGAGAGAAACACTGGGGAGAGAGAGAGGGAGAGAGAAATACTGAGGTGAGAAAGATAAACACCGGGGAGAGAGATTGAAGCACTGGGGGGAGAGAGAAACACTGGGGAGAGATAGAGAAGCACTGTGGGGGAGAGAGAAACATTGGGCGGAGAGACAGAAACACTGGGGGTGAGAGAGAAACACTGGGGGGAGGAGAGATTGGGATAAACTGGGGGGAGAGAGAGAGAAACACTGGGGGGAGAGAGAGAGAAACACTGGGGAGAGAGAGAGAGAAACACTGGGGGGATAGAGAGAGAGAGAAACACTGGGGGTGAGAGAGAGAAACAGTGGGGGGAGGAGAGAGGAAGACTGGGGGGGAGAGAGAAACACGGGGGTGAGCGAGAAACACTGGGGAGAGAGAGAGAGAGAAACACTGGGGGGAGAGAGAGAAAGACTGGAGGGAGCGAGATAGAGAAACACTGGGGGGAGAGAGAGAGAAACACTGCGGGGAGAGAGAGGAACAGTGGGGCGAGAGAGAGAGAAAAACTGGGGGAAATAGAGAAACACTGTGGGGCGGAGTGAGAGAGAAACACTGGGGGTGAGAGAGAAACATTGGGGATAGAGAGAAACACTGTAGAGAGAGAGAGAGACACCGGGGAGAGAGAGAGAAATAGTGGGGGGAGAGAGAGAAACACTGGCGGGAGAGAGAGAGAGAGAGAAACACTGGGGGGGAGGGAGAGAAACACTGGGGGGAGAGAGAGAGAAACAGTGGGGGGAGGAGAGAGAAAGAAACACTGGGGGAGAGAGAGAGAGAGAAACACATGGTGTGGGAGAGAGAGAGAAACACTGGGGGGAGAGAGAGAGAGAGTAACTGGGGGGAGGAGAGAGGGAA
Organism: Heptranchias perlo; assembly: GCF_035084215.1. NCBI lineage: Eukaryota > Metazoa > Chordata > Chondrichthyes > Hexanchiformes > Hexanchidae > Heptranchias > Heptranchias perlo. The sequence goes on along the minus strand of NW_027139226.1, from coordinate 369,799 downwards.
ACACTGGGGGAGAGAGAGAAGTACTGGGGGGAGAGAGAGAGAGAAACACTGGGGCGATAGAGAGAGAAACAGTGGGGCGAGAGAGAGAAACAATGGGGGGAGATAGAGATACAATGGGGGGCGGAGAGAGAGAGAAACACTGGGGGTGACAGAGAAACATTGGGGAGAGAGAGAAACACTGGGCAGAGAGAGAGAAACACCGGGGAGAGAGAGAGAAATACTGGGGGGAGAGAGAGAAACACTGGGGTGAGAGAGAGAGAGAGAAACACTGGTGTGTGGGGGGGGGAGAGAGAGAAACACTTGGGGGCGAGAAAGAGAGAAACACTGCGGGGAGTAGAGAGGGAATCACTGGGGGGAGAGAGAGAGACATTGGGGGGAGAGACAGAAACACTGGGGGTGAGAGAGAAACACTGGGGGGAGGAGAGATTGGGATAAACTGGGGGGAGAGAGAGAGAAACACTGTGGGGAGGAGAGAGGGAAACACTGGGGGAGAGAGAGAAGTACTGGGGGGAGAGAGAGAGAGAAACACTGCTGGGGGAGAGAGAGAAACACTGGGGGGAGAGAGAGAAACAGTGGGTCGAGAGAGAGAGAAACAATGGGGGGAGATAGAGATACAATGGGGGGCGGAGAGAGAGACAAACACTGGGGGTGACAGAGAAACATTGGGGAGAGAGAGAAACACTGGGCAGAGAGAGAGAAACACCGGGGAGAGAGAGAGAGAGAGAAACACTGGCGGGGGAGAGAGAGAGAAACACTGGGGGGCGAGAGAGAGAGAAACACTGGGAGGAGAGGGAGAGAGAAACATTGGGGAGAGAGAGAGAGAAACAGTGTGGGGAGAGAGAGAAACACTGGGGAGAGAGAGAGAGAAACACTGGGGTGAGAGAGAGAGAGAGAAACACTGGCGGGGGGGAGAGAGAGAAACACTAGGGGGCGAGAGAGAGACAAACACTGGGAGGAGAGGGAGAGAGAAACATTGGGGAGAGAGAGAGAGAAACAGTGTGGGGAGAGAGAGAGAGAGAAACACTGGCGGGGGGAGAGAGAGAAACACTGGGGGGCGAGAGAGAGAGCGAAACACTGGGGAGAGAGAGAGGGAGAGAGAAACACTGGGATGAGAGAGATAAACACCGGGGAGAGAGATTGAAGCACTGGGGGGAGAGAGAGAAACATTTGGGGGAGAGAGTGAAACACTGGGGGAAGAGAGAGAAACACTGGGGGGAGTAGAGATTGAGATACATTGCGTGGAGAGAGAGAGAAACACTGGGGGAGGGAGAGAAACACTGGGGAGAGAGAGAGAAACACTGGGGCGTGAGAGAGAAACACTGGGGGTAGGAGAGATTGGGATACACTGCGGGAAGAGAGAGAGAGAAACACTGGGGGAGAGAGAGAAACACTGGGGAGAGATAGAGAAGCACTGGGGGGGAGAGAGAAACATTGGGCGGAGAGACAGAAACACTGGGGGTGAGAGAGAAACACTGGGGGGAGGAGAGATTGGGATAAACAGGGGGGATAGAGAGAGAAACACTGGGGAGAGAGAGAGAGAAATACTGGGGGGATAGAGAGAGAGAGAAACACTGGGGGTGAGAGAGAGAAACAGTGGGGGGAGGAGAGAGGAAGACTGCGGGGGGGAGAGAGAAACACTGAGGGTGAGCGAGAAAAACTGGGGAGAGAGAGAGAAACACTGGGGGGAGAGAGAGAAAGACTGAAGGGTGCGAGATAGAGAAACACTGGGGGGAGAGAGAGAGAAACACTGCGGGGAGAGAGAGAAACAGTGGGGCGAGAGAGAGAGAGAAACACTGGGGGAAATAGAGAAACACTGGGGGGCGGAGAGAGAGAGAAACACTGGGGATAGAGAGAAACATTGGAGAGAGAGAGAGAGAGACACCGGGGAGAGAGAGAGAAATAGTGGGGGGAGAGAGAGAAACACTGGCGGGAGAGAGAGAGAGAGAAACACTGGGGGTGAGGGAGAGAAACACTGGGGGGAGAGAGAGAGAATCAGTGGGGGGAGGAGAGAGAAAGAAACACTGGGGGTGACAGAGAAACATTGGGGAGAGAGAGAAACACTGGGCAGAGAGAAACACCGGGGAGAGAGAGAGAAATACTGGGGGGAGAGAGAGAAACACTGGGTGGAGAGAGAGAGAAACACTGGGGTAAGTTAGAGAGATAGAAACACTGGGGGTGAGAGAGAAACATTGGGGATGGAGAGAATCACTGGAGAGAGAGAGAGAGACACCGGGGAGAGAGAGAGAAATTGTGGGGGGAGAGAGAGAAACACTGGCGGGAGAGAGAGAGAGAGAAACACTGGGGAGGGACACAAACACTGGGGGGAGATCGAGAGAAACAGTGGGGGGAGGAGAGAGAAAGAAACACTGGGGGAGAGAGAGAGAGAAACACATGGTGTGGGAGAGAGAGAGAAACACTGGGGTGAGAGAGAGAGAGAATAACTGGGGGGAGGAGAGAGGGAAACACTGGGGGAGAGAGAGAAGTACTGGGGGAAGAGAGAGAGAGAAACACTGGGGGGAGAGAGAGAGAAACACTGGGGGGAGACAGAGAAACAGTGGGGCGAGAGAGAGAGTAACAATGGGGGGAGATAGAGATACAATGGGGGGCGGAGAGAGAGAGAAACACTGGGGGTGACAGAGAAACATTGGGGAGAGAGAGAAACACTGGGCAGAGAGAGAGAAACACCGGGGAGAGAGAGAGAAATACTGGGGGGAGAGTGAGAAACACTGGGTGGAGAGAGAGAGAAACACTGGGGTGAGAGAGAGAGAGAGAGACACTGGGGGGGGGCGGCGGGAGAGAGAAACACTGGGGGGCGAGAAAGAGAGAAACACTGCGGGGAGGAGAGAGGGAAACACTGGGGGGAGAGAGAGAAACATTGCGGGGAGAGAGAGAAACACTGGGGGAAGAGAGAAAAACACTGGGGGAGTAGAGATTGGGATACATTGGGGGGAGAGAGAGAGAGAGAGAGAAACACTGGGAGAGAGAGAGAAACACTGGGGGGAGAGAGAGAGAAACAGTGGGGGGAGGGAGAGAAAGACTGGAGGGAGCGAGATAGAGAAACACTGGGGGGAGAGAGAGAGAAACACTGGGGGAAATAGAGAAACACTGGGGGGCGGAGAGAGAGAAACACTGCGGGGAGAGAGAGAAACAGTGGGGCGAGAGAGAGAGAGAAACACTGGGGGAAATAGAGAAACACTGGGGGGCGGAGAGAGAGAGAAACACTGGGGATAGAGAGAAACACTGGAGAGAGAGAGAGAGACACCGGGGAGAGAGAGAGAAATAGTGGGGGGAGAGAGAGAAACACTGGCGGGAGAGAGAGAGAGAGAAACACTGGGGGGGAGGGAGAGAAACACTGGGGGGAGAGAGAGAGAATCAGTGGGGGGAGGAGAGAGAAAGAAACACTGGGGGTGACAGAGAAACATTGGGGAGAGAGAGAAACACTGGGCAGAGAGAAACACCGGGGAGAGAGAGAGAAATACTGGGGGGAGAGAGAGAAACACTGGGTGGAGAGAGAGAGAAACACTGGGGTAAGTTAGAGAGATAGAAACACTGGGGGTGAGAGAGAAACATTGGGGATGGAGAGAATCACTGGAGAGAGAGAGAGAGACACCGGGGAGAGAGAGAGAAATAGTGGGGGGAGAGAGAGAAACACTGGCGGGAGAGAGAGAGAGAGAAACACTGGGGAGGGACACAAACACTGGGGGGAGATCGAGAGAAACAGTGGGGGGAGGAGAGAGAAAGAAACACTGGGGGAGAGAGAGAGAGAAACACATGGTGTGGGAGAGAGAGAGAAACACTGGGGTGAGAGAGAGAGAGAATAACTGGGGGGAGGAGAGAGGGAAACACTGGGGGAGAGAGAGAAGTACTGGGGGGAGAGAGAGAGAGAAACACTGGGGGGAGAGAGAGAGAAACACTGGGGGGAGACAGAGAAACAGTGGGGCGAGAGAGAGAGTAACAATGGGGGGAGATAGAGATACAATGGGGGGCGGAGAGAGAGAGAAACACTGGGGGTGAAAGAGAAACATTGGGGAGAGAGAGAAACACTGGGCAGAGAGAGAGAAACACCGGGGAGAGAGAGAGAAATACTGGGGGGAGAGAGAGAAACACTGGGTGGAGAGAGAGAGAAACACTGGGGTGAGAGAGAGAGAGAGAGACACTGGGGGGGGGGGGGCGGCGGGAGAGAGAAACACTGGGGGGCGAGAAAGAGAGAAACACTGCGGGGAGGAGAGAGGGAAACACTGGGGGGAGAGAGAGAAACATTGCGGGGAGAGAGAGAAACACTGGGGGAAGAGAGAAAAACACTGGGGGAGTAGAGATTGGGATACATTGGGGGGAGAGAGAGAGAGAGAGAGAAACACTGGGAGAGAGAGAGAAACACTGGGGGGAGAGAGAGAGAAACAGTGGGGGGAGGGAGAGAAAGACTGGAGGGAGCGAGATAGAGAAACACTGGGGGGAGAGAGAGAGAAACACTGGGGGAAATAGAGAAACACTGGGGGGCGGAGAGAGAGAAACACTGGGGGTGAGAGAGAAACATTGGGGATAGAGAGAAACACTGTAGAGAGAGAGAGAGACACCGGGGAGAGAGAGAGAAATAGTGGGGGGAGAGAGAGAAACACTGGCGGGAGAGAGAGAGAGAGAGAGAGAAACACTGGGGGGGAGGGAGAGAAACACTGGGGGGAGAGAGAGAGAAACAGTGGGGGGAGGAGAGAGAAAGAAACACTGGGGGAGAGAGAGAGAGAGAAACACATGGTGTGGGAGAGAGAGAGAAACACTGGGGGGAGAGAGAGAGAGAACAACTGGGGGGAGGAGAGAGGGAAACACTGGGGGAGAGAGAGAAGTACTGGGGGGAGAGAGAGAGAGAAACACTGGGGGGATAGAGAGAGAAACACTGGGGGGAGAGAGAGAAACAGTGGGGCGAGAGAGAGAGAAACAATGGGGGGAGATAGAGATACAATGGGGGGCGGAGAGAGAGAGAAACACTGGGGGTGACAGAGAAACATTGGGGAGAGAGAGAAACACTGGGCAGAGAGAGAGAAACACCGGGGAGAGAGAGAGAAATACTGGGGGGAGAGAGAGAAACACTGGGGTGAGAGAGAGAGAGAGAAACACTTGTGTGGGGGGGGGGGGGGAGAGAGAGAAACACTTGGGGGCGAGAAAGAGAGAAACACTGCGGGGAGTAGAGAGGGAAACACTTGGGGGAGAGAGAGAGACATTGGGGGGAGAGACAGAAACACTGGGGGTGAGAGAGAAACACTGGGGGGAGGAGAGATTGGGATAAACTCGGGGGAGAGAGAGAGAAACACTGGGGGGAGGAGAGAGGGAAACACTGGGGGAAAGAGAGAAGTACTGGGGGGAGAGAGAGAGAGAAACACTGCTGGGGGAGAGAGAGAAACACTGGGGGGAGAGAGAGAAACAGTGGGGCGAGAGAGAGAGAAACAATGGGGGGAGATAGAGATACAATGGCGGGCGGAGAGAGAGACAAACACTGGGGGTGACAGAGAAACATTGGGGAGAGAGAGAAACACTGGGCAGAGAGAGAGAAACACCGGGGGGAGAGAGAGAGAGAGAAACACTGGCGGGGGGGAGAGAGAGAAACACTGGGGGGCGAGAGAGAGAGAAACACTGGGAGGAAAGGGAGAGAGAAACATTGGGGAGAGAGAGAGAGAAACAGTGTGGGGAGAGAGAGAAACAATGGGGAGAGAGAGAGAGAAACACTGGGGTGAGAGAGAGAGAGAGAAACACTGGCGGGGGGGAGAGAGAGAAACACTGGGGGGCGAGAGAGAGAGAAACACTGGGAGGAGAGGGAGAGAGAAACATTGGGGAGAGAGAGAGAGAAACAGTGTGGGGAGAGAGAGAGAGCGAAACACTGGCGGGGGGGAGAGAGAGAAACACTGGGGGTCGAGAGAGAGAGCGAAACACTGGGGAGAGAGAGAGGGAGAGAGAAAAACTGGGATGAGAGAGATAAACACCGGGGAGAGAGATTGAAGCACTGGGGGGAGAGAGAGAAACATTGGGGGGAGAGAGTGAAACACTGGGGGAAGAGAGAGAAACACTGGGGGGAGTAGAGATTGAGATACATTGCGTGGAGAGAGAGAGAAACACTGGGGGAGGGAGAGAAACACTGGGGAGAGAGAGAGAAACACTGGGGCGTGAGAGAGAAACACTGGGGTTAGGAGAGATTGGGATACACTGCGGGAAGAGAGAGAGAGAAACACTGGGGGAGAGAGAGAAACACTGGGGAGAGATAGAGAAGCACTGGGGGGGAGAGAGAAACATTGGGCGGAGAGACAGAAACACTGGGGGTGAGAGAGAAACACTGGGGGGAGGAGAGATTGGGATAAACAGGGGGGATAGAGAGAGAAACACTGGGGAGAGAGAGAGAGAAACACTGGGGGGAGAGAGAGAGAAACACTGGGGGGATAGAGAGAGAGAGAAACACTGAGGGTGAGAGAGAGAAACAGTGGGGGGAGGAGAGAGGAAGACTGCGGGGGGGAGAGAGAAACACTGAGGGTGAGCGAGAAAAACTGGGGAGAGAGAGAGAAACACTGGGGGGCGAGAGAGAAAGACTGGAGGGAGCGAGATAGAGAAACACTGGGGGGAGAGAGAGAGAAACACTGCGGGGGAGAGAGAGAAACAGTGGGGCGAGAGAGAGAGAGAAACACTGGGGGAAATAGAGAAACACTGGGGGGCGGAGAGAGAGAGAAACACTGGGGATAGAGAGAAACACTGGAGAGAGAGAGAGAGACACCGGGGAGAGAGAGAGAAATAGTGGGGGGAGAGAGAGAAACACTGGCGGGAGAGAGAAAGAGAGAAACACTGGGGGGGGAGGGAGAGAAACACTGGGGGGAGAGAGAGAGAATCAGTGGGGGGGAGGAGAGAGAAAGAAACACTGGGGGTGACAGAGAAACATTGGGGAGAGAGAGAAACACTGGGCAGAGAGAAACACCGGGGAGAGAGAGAGAAATACTGGGGGGAGAGAGAGAAACACTGGGTGGAGAGAGAGAGAAACACTGGGGTAAGTTAGAGAGATAGAAACACTGGGGGTGACAGAGAAACATTGGGGAGAGAGAGAAACACTGGGCAGAGAGAGAGAAACACCGGGGAGAGAGAGAGAGAGAAATACTGGGGGGAGAGAGAGAAACACTGGGCAGAGAGAGAGAAACACCGGGGAGAGAGAGAGAAATACTGGGGGGAGAGAGAGAAACACTGGGTGGAGAGAGAGAGAAATACTGGGGGTGAGAGAGAAACATTGGGGATGGAGAGAATCACTGGAGAGAGAGAGAGAGACACCGGGGAGAGAGAGAGAAATAGTGGGGGGAGAGAGAGAAACACTGGCGGGAGAGAGAGAGAGAGAGAAACACTGGGGAGGGACAGAAACACTGGGGGGAGATAGAGAGAAACAGTGGGGGGAGGAGAGAGAAAGAAACACATGGTGTGGGAGAGAGAGAGAAACACTGGGGTGAGAGAGAGAGAGAATAACTGGGGGGAGGAGAGAGGGAAACACTGGGGGAGAGAGAGAAGTACTGGGGCGAGAGAGAGAGAGAAACACTGGGGGGAGAGAGAGAGAAACACTGGGGGGAGACAGAGAAACAGTGGGGAGAGAGAGAGAGTAACAATGGGGGAAGATAGAGATACAATGGGGGGCGGAGAGAGAGAGAAACACTGGGGGTGACAGAGAAACATTGTGGAGAGAGAGAAACACTGGGCAGAGAGAGAGAAACACCGGGGAGAGAGAGAGAAATACTGGGGGGGAGAGAGAGAAACACTGGGTGGAGAGAGAGAGAAACACTGGGGTGAGAGAGAGAGAGAGAGACACTGGGGGGGGCGGGAGAGAGAAACACTGGGGGGCGAGAAAGAGAGAAACACTGCGGGGAGGAGAGAGGGAAACACTGGGGGGAGAGAGAGAAACATTGCGGGGAGAGAGAGAAACACTGGGGGAAGAGAGAAAAACACTGGGGGGAGTAGAGATTGGGATACATTGGGGGGAGAGAGAGAGAGAGAGAAACACTGGGAGAGAGAGAGAAACACTGGGGGGAGAGAGAGAGAAACAGTGGGGGGAGGAGAGAGAAAGAAACACTGGGGGAGAGAGAGAGAGAGAAACACATGGTGTGGGAGAGAGAGAGAAACACTGGGGGGAGAGAGAGAGAGAATAACTGGGGGGAGGAGAGAGGGAAACACTGGGGGAGAGAGAGAAGTACTGGGGGGAGAGAGGGAGAGAAACACTGGGGGGATAGAGAGAGAAACACTGGGGGAGAGAGAGAAACAGTGGGGCGAGAGAGAGAGAGAAACAATGGGGGGAGATAGAGATACAATGGGGGGCGGAGAGAGAGAGAAACACTGGGGGTGACAGAGAAACATTGGGGAGAGAGAGAAACACTGGGCAGAGAGAGAGAAACACCGGGGAGAGAGAGAGAGAGAAATACTGGGGGGAGAGAGAGAAACACTGGGGTGAGAGAGAGAGAGAGAAACACTTGTGTGAGGGGGGGGAGAGAGAGAAACACTTGGGGGCGAGAAAGAGAGAAACACTGCGGGGAGTAGAGAGGGAAACACTGGGGGGAGAGAGAGAGACATTGGGGGGAGAGACAGAAACACTGGGGGTGAGAGAGAAACACTGGGGGGAGGAGAGATTGGGATAAACTGGGGGGAGAGAGAGAGAAACACTGGGGGGAGGAGAGAGGGAAACACTGGGGGAGAGAGAGAAGTACTGGGGGGAGAGAGAGAGAGAAACTCTGCTGGGGGAGAGAGAGAAACACTGGGGGGAGAGAGAGAAACAGTGAGGCGAGAGAGAGAGAAACAATGGGGGGAGATAGAGATACAATGGGGGGCGGAGAGAGAGACAAACACTGGGGGTGACAGAGAAACATTGGGGAGAGAGAGAAACACTGGGCAGAGAATGAGAAACACCGGGGAGAGAGAGAGAGAGAGAAACACTGGCGGGGGGGAGAGAGAGAAACACTGGGGGGCGAGAGAGAGAGAAACACAGGGAGGAGAGGGAGAGAGAAACATTGGGGAGAGAGAGAGAGAAACAGTGTGGGGAGAGAGAGAAACACTGGGGAGAGAGAGAAACACTGGGGTGAGAGAGAGAGAGAGAAACACTGGCGGGGGGGAGAGAGAGAAACACTGGGGGGAGAGAGAGAGAGAAACACTGGGAGGAGAGGGAGAGAGAAACATTGGGGAGAGGGAGAGAGAAACAGTGTGGGGAGAGAGAGAGAGAGAGAGAGAAACACTGGCGGGGTAGAGACAGAGAAACACTGGGGGGCGAGAGAGAGAGAGAAACACTGGGGAGGGAGAGAGGGAGAGAGAAACACTGGGATGAGAGAGATAAACACCGGGGAGAGAGATTGAAGCACTGGGGGGAGAGAGAGAAACATTGGGGGGAGAGAGTGAAACACTGGGGGAAGAGAGAGAAACACTGGGGGGAGTAGAGATTGAGATACATTGCGTGGAGAGAGAGAGAAACACTGGGGGAGGGAGAGAAACACTGGGGAGAGAGAGAGAAACACTGGGGCGTGAGAGAGAAACACTGGGGTTAGGAGAGATTGGGATACACTGCGGGAAGAGAGAGAGAGAAACACTGGGGGAGAGAGAGAAACACTGGGGAGAGATAGAGAAGCACTGGGGGGGAGAGAGAAACATTGGGCGGAGAGACAGAAACACTGGGGGTGAGAGAGAAACACTGGGGGGAGGAGAGATTGGGATAAACAGGGGGGATAGAGAGAGAAACACTGGGGAGAGAGAGAGAGAAACACTGGGGGGAGAGAGAGAGAAACACTGGGGGGATAGAGAGAGAGAGAAACACTGGGGGTGAGAGAGAGAAACAGTGGGGGGAGGAGAGAGGAAGACTGCGGGGGGGAGAGAGAAACACTGAGGGTGAGCGAGAAAAACTGGGGAGAGAGTGAGAAACACTGGGGGGAGAGAGAGAAAGACTGGAGGGTGCGAGATAGAGAAACACTGGGGGGAGAGAGAGAGAAACACTGCGGGGAGAGAGAGAAACAGTGGGGCGAGAGAGAGAGAAACATTGGGGGAAATAGAGAAACACTGGGGGGCGGAGAGAGAGAGAAACACTGGGGATAGAGAGAAACACTGGAGAGAGAGAGAGAGACACCGGGGAGAGAGAGAGAAATAGTGGGGGGAGAGAGAGAAACACTGGCGGGAGAGAGAGAGAGAGAAACACTGGGGGGAGGGAGAGAAACACTGGGGGGAGAGAGAGAGAATCAGTGGGGGAGGAGAGAGAAAGAAACACTGGGGGTGACAGAGAAACATTGGGGAGAGAGAGAAACACTGGGCAGAGAGAAACACCGGGGAGAGAGAGAGAAATACTGGGGGGAGAGAGAGAAACACTGGGTGGAGAGAGAGAGAAACACTGGGGTAAGTTAGAGAGATAGAAACACTGGGGGTGACAGAGAAACATTGGGGAGAGAGAGAAACACTGGGCAGAGAGAGAGAAACACCGGGGAGAGAGAGAGAAATACTGGGGGGAGAGAGAGAAACACTGGGTGGAGAGAGAGAGAAACACTGGGGGTGAGAGAGAAACATTGGGGATGGAGAGAATCACTGGAGAGAGAGAGAGAGACACCGGGGAGAGAGAGAGAAATAGTGGGGGGAGAGAGAGAAACACTGGCGGGAGAGAGAGAGAGAGAAACACTGGGGGGAGGGAGAGAAACACTGGGGGGAGAGAGAGAGAATCAGTGGGGGAGGAGAGAGAAAGAAACACTGGGGGTGACAGAGAAACATTGGGGAGAGAGAGAAACACTGGGCAGAGAGAAACACCGGGGAGAGTAAGAGAAATACTGGGGGGAGAGAGAGAAACACTGGGTGGAGAGAGAGAGAAACACTGGGGTAAGTTAGAGAGATAGAAACACTGGGGGTGACAGAGAAACATTGGGGAGAGAGAGAAACACTGGGCAGAGAGAGAGAAACACCGGGGAGAGAGAGAGAAATACTGGGGGGAGAGAGAGAAACACTGGGTGGAGAGAGAGAGAAACACTGGGGGTGAGAGAGAAACATTGGGGATGGAGAGAATCACTGGAGAGAGAGAGAGAGACACCGGGGAGAGAGAGAGAAATAGTGGGGGGAGAGAGAGAAACACTGGCGGGAGAGAGAGAGTGAGAAACACTGGGGGGGAGGGAGAGAAACACTGGGGGGAGATAGAGAGAAACAGTGGGGGAGGAGAGAGAAAGAAACACTGGGGGAGAGGGAGAGAGAAACACATGGTGTGGGAGAGAGAGAGAAACACTGGGGTGAGAGAGAGAGAGAATAACTGGGGGGAGGATAGAGGGAAACACTGGGGGAGAGAGAGAAGTACTGGGGGGAGAGAGAGAGAGAAACACTGGGGGGAGAGAGAGAGAAACACTGGGGGGAGACAGAGAAACAGTGGGGCGAGAGAGAGAGTAACAATGGGTGGAGATAGAGATACAATGGGGGGCGGAGAGAGAGAGAAACACTGGGGGTGACAGAGAAACATTGGGGAGAGAGAGAAACACTGGGCAGAGAGAGAGAAACACCGGGGAGAGAGAGAGAAATACTGGGGGGAGAGAGAGAAACACTGGGTGGAGAGAGAGAGAAACACTGGGGTGAGAGAGAGAGAGAGAGACAATGGGGGGGGGCGGGAGAGAGAAACACTGGGGGGCGAGATAGAGAGAAACACTGCGGGGAGGAGAGAGGGAAACACTGGGGGGAGAGAGAGAAACATTGCGGGGAGAGAGAGAAACACTGGGGGAAGAGAGAAAAACACTGGGGGAGTAGAGATTGGGATACATTGGGGGGAGAGAGAGAGAGAGAGAAACACTGGGAGAGAGAGAGAAACACTGGGGGGAGAGAGAGAGAAATAATGGGGGGAGAGAGAGAGAAACACTGGGGGGATAGAGAGAGAGAGAAACACTGGGGGTGAGAGAGAGAAACAGTGGGGGGGGGAGAGAGAAAGACTGGGGGGGAGAGAGAAACACTGGGGGTGAGCGAGAAACACTGGGGGGAGAGAGAGAAACACTGGGGGGAAAGAGAGAAAGACTGGAGGGAGAGAGAGAGAGAAACACGGGGGGGAGAGAGAAACATTGGGGGGAGAGAGAAACACTGGAGAGAGAGAGAGAGAGAGAAACACTGGGGGGAGAGAGAGAGAAACGGTGGGGGGAGGTGAGAGAAAGAAACACTGGGGGAGAGAGAGCAAGGGAGAGAAACACATGGTGTGGGAGAGAGAGAGAAACACTGGGGGGAGAGAGAGAGAGAATAACTGGGGGGAGGAGAGAGTGAAACACTGGGTGGAGTGAGATAGCGAAACACTGGGGGGAGAGAGAGAACCACTCGGGGGAGGAGAGATTGAGATACACTGGGGAGAGAGAGAGAAACATCGGGGAGAGAGAGAGAAATACTGGGGGAAGAGAGAGAAACACTGGGTGGAGTAGAGATTGGGATACATTGCGGGGAGAGAGAGAGAAACACTGGGGGAGAGAGAGAAACACTGGGGAGAGAGAGTGAAGCACTGCGGGGGAGAGAGAAACATTGGGGGGAGAGAGAGAAACACTGGGGGTGAGAGAGAAACACTGGGGGGAGGAGAGATTGGGATACACTGGAGGGAGAGAGAGCTAAACACTGGGGGAAGAGAGAGAGAGAAACACTGGGGGGAGAGAGAGAGAGAGAAACACTGCGGGGGGAGAGGGAGAATCACTGGGGGGAGAGAGAGAGAGAGAGAGAAACACTGGTGGGCGAGAGGGAGAAACAGTGGAGGGAGGAGAGAGAAAGAAACACTGGGGAGAGAGAGAGAGAAACACATGGTGTGGGAGACAGAGAGAAACACTGGGGGGAGAGAGAGAGAGAAAAACTGGGGAGAGGAGAGAGGGAAACACCAGGTGGAGAGAGAGAGAGAAACACTGGGGTGTGAGAGAGAAACACTGGAGGGAGGAGAGATTGAGATACACTGGGGGGAGAGAGAGAGAAACACTGGGGGAGAGAGAGTGAGAAACAATGAGGGGGAGAGAGAGAATCGCTGGGGGGAGAGAGAGAGAGAGAGAAACACAGGTGGGAGGAGAGAGAGAGACACTGCGGGGGAGATAGAGAGATACACTGGGGCGGAGAGAGAGAGAAACACTGGGGGGAGGGAGCGAGAAACACTGGGGGAGAGAGAGAGAAAGACTGGGGGGAGAGAGCGAGAGAGAGAAAGACTGGGGAGGGAGAGAGAGAGCAACGCTGGGGAGAGAGAGAGAAACACTGGGAGGAGAGAGAGAGAAACACTGCGGGGAGAGAGAGAAACAGTGGGGCGAGAGACAGAGAAACAATGGAGGGAGAGAGAGAGAAACAATGGGGGAAATAGAGAAACACTGGGGGGCGGAGAGAGAGAGAAACACTGGGGGGAGAGAGAGAGAAACACTGGGGGGATAGAGAGAGAGAGAAACACTGGGGGGAGGAGAGAGAAAGACTGGGGGGGAGAGAGAAACACTGGGGGTGAGCGAGAAACACTGGGGGGAGAGAGAGAGAAACACTGGGGTGAGAGAGAGAAAGACTGGAGGGAGAGAGAGAGAGAAACACTGGGGGGAGAGAGCGAGAAACACTGCGGCGAGAGAGAGAAACAGTGGGGTGAGAGAGAAACATTGGGGAGAGAGAGAAACACTGGAGAGAGAGAGAGACACCGGGGAGAGGTTGAGAAATAGTGGGGGGAGAGAGAGAAACACTGGGGGGGAGGGAGAGAAACACTGGGGGGAGAGAGAGAGAAACAGTTGAGGGAGGTGAGAGACAGAAACACTGGGGGAGAGAGAGAGAGAGAAACACATGGTGTGGGAGAGAGAGAGAAACACTGGGGAGAGAGAGAGATAGAATAACTGGGGGGAGGAGAGAGTGAAACACTGGGTGGAGAGAGATAGAGAAACACTGGGGGGAGAGAGAGAACCACTGGGGGGAGGAGAGATTGCGATACACTGGGGAGAGAGAAAGAAACATCGGTGAGAGAGAGAGAAATACTGGGGGGGGAGAGAGAGAAACACTGGGGGGGGGAGAGAGAGAAACACTTGGGGGATAGAGAGAGAGAGAGAAACACTGGGGGGGCAGAGAGTGAAACACTGGGGGGAGAAAGAGAGAAACAGTGAGGGGGGGCAGAGAGAAAGAAACACTGGGGGAGAGAGAGAGACAGAAAGTCGTGGTGTGGGAGAGAGAGAGAAACACTGGGGGAGAGAGAGAGAGAATAACTGGGGGGAGGAGAGAGGGAAACACTGGGTGGAGAGAGAGAGACAAACAGTAGGGGAAGGGAGGGAAACACTGCGGGGAGGAGAGATTGAGATACACTGGGGGGAGAGAGGGAGAAACACTGGGGGAGAGAGAGAGAGGAACACTGGGGGGAGAGAGAGAGAAATACTGGGGGGAGGAGAGAGAAACACTGGGGTGGGAGAGAGAGAGAAACACTGTGGGGAGAGAGCGAAAAACTGGGGGGAGGAGAGATTGAGATACACCGGGAGAGAGAGAGAGAGAAACACTGGGGGAGAGAGAGAAACACTGGGGGGAGAGAGAGCGAGAAACACTGGGGGGAGAGAGAGAGAAAGACTGGGGGGAGAGAGAGAGAGAAACAATGAGTTGAGAGAGAGAGAAAGACTGGGGGTGAGAGAGAAACACTGGGGAGAGAGAGAGAAACACTGGGGGAAGAGAGAGAAACACTGGGGTGCGTAGAGATTGGGATACATTGGTGGGAGAGAGTGAGAAACACTGGGGTGAGTAGAGAGGGAAACACTGGGGGAGAGAGAGAAACACTGGGGGGAGAGAGAGCGAGAAACACTGGGGGGAGAGAGAGAGAAAGACTGGGGGGAGAGAGAGAGAGAAACAATGAGGGGAGAGAGAGAGAAACAGTTGGGGGAGGTGAGAGACAGAAACACTGGGGGAGAGAGAGAGAGAGAAACACAGGGTGTGGGAGAGAGAGAGAAACACTGGGGAGAGAGAGAGAGAGAATAACTGGGGGGAGGAGAGAGTGAAACACTGAGTGGAGAGAGATAGAGAAACACTGGGGGGAGAGAGAGAACCACTGGGGGGAGGAGAGATTGCGATACACTGGGGAGAGAGAAAGAAACATCGGTGAGAGGGAGAGAAATACTGGGGGGGGAGAGAGAGAAACACTGGGGGGGGGAGAGAGAGAAACACTTGGGGGATAGAGAGAGAGAGAGAAACACTGGGGGGGCAGAGAGTGAAACACTGGGGGGAGAAAGAGAGAAACAGTGAGGGGGGGCAGAGAGAAAGAAACACTGGGGGAGAGAGAGAGACAGAAAGTCGTGGTGCGGGAGAGAGAGAGAAACACTGGGGGGAGAGAGAGAGAGAATAACTGGGGGGAGGAGAGAGGGAAACACTGGGTGGAGAGAGAGACAAACAGTAGGGGAAGGGAGGGAAACACTGCGGGGAGGAGAGATTGAGATACACTGGGGGGAGAGAGGGAGAAACACTGGGGGAGAGAGAGAGAGGAACACTGGGGGGAGAGAGAGACAAATACTGGGGGGAGGAGATAGAAACACTGGGGTGGGAGAGAGAGAGAAACACTGGGGGGAGAGAGCGAAAAACTGGGGGGAGGAGAGATTGAGATACACCGGGAGAGAGAGAGAGAGAAACACTGGGGGAGAGAGAGAAACACTGGGGGGAGAGAGAGCGAGAAACACTGGGGGGAGAGAGAGAGAAAGACTGGGGGGAGAGAGAGAGAGAAACAATGAGTTGAGAGAGAGAGAAAGACTGGGGGAGAGAGAGAAACACTGGGGAGAGAGAGAGAAACACTGGGGGAAGAGAGAGAAACACTGGGGTGCGTAGAGATTGTGATACATTGGTGGGAGAGAGTGAGAAACACTGGGGTGAGTAGAGAGGGAAACACTGGGGGAGAGAGAGAAACACTGGGGGGAGAGAGAGCGAGAAACACTGGGGGGAGAGAGAGAGAAAGACTGGGGGGAGAGAGAGAGAGAAACAATGAGGGGAGAGAGAGAGAAAGACTGGGGGTGAGAGAGAAACACTGTGGAGAGAGAGAGAAGCACTGGGGGAGAGAGAGAAATACTGGGGGGAGAGAGAGAAACACTGGGGGGAGGAGAGAGAAAAAAACACTGGGGGAGAGAGAGAGAGAGAACCACATGGTGTGGGAGAGAGAGAGAAACACTGGGGGGAGAGAGAGAGAGAAAAACTGGGGGGAGGAGAGAGGGAAACACTGGGTGGAGAGAGAGAGAGAAACACTGGGGGGAGAGAGAGAAACAATGGGGAGAGGAGAGATTGAGATACACTGGGGAGAGAGAGAGAGAAACACGGGGGGGAGAGAGAGAGAGAGAAACTCTGGGGGGAGAGAGAGAGAAATACTGGGGGGAGGAGAGAGAAACACTGGGGAGAGAGAGAAACACTGGGGAGAGAGAGAGAAACATCGGGGAGAGAGAGAGAAATACTGGGGGGAGAGAGAGAGAGAAAGACTGGGGGAGAGAGAGAAACACTGCGGGGAGGAGAGAGGGAAACACTGGGTGGAGAGAGAGAGAGAAACAATGGGGGAGAGAGAGAGAGAAACACTGGGGGAAGAGAGAGAGATGGAAACACTGGCGGGCGATAGAGAAATACTGCGGGGAGGAGAGAGGGAAACACTGGGAGGAGAGAGAGAGAGAAAGAATGGGTGGGGAGAGAGAGAGAAACACTGGGGGAGAGAATGATTTAAACACTAGGGAGAGAGAGAGAGAAACACTGGGGGGAGAGAGAGAGAAACATTGGGGGGAGATAGAGAAACACTGGGGGCGGAGAGGGAGTGAAACACTGGGGGTGAGAGAGAAACACCGGGGAGAGAGAGAAACACTGGGGAGGGAGAGAGAAACACCGGGGAGAGAGAGAGAAATACTGGGGGGAGAGAGAGATAACTGGGGGGAGGAGAGAGTGAAACACTGGGGAGGGGCACAGAGAGAGAAACACTGGGGAGAGAGAGAGAGAAACACTGGGGGAGGAGAGAGAGATAAAAAAAACTGGGGGGACAGAGAGAGAGAGTGAAAAACTGGGGAGAGAGAGAGAGAAACACTGGGGGGAGAGAGAGAGAAAACACTGTAGGGAGAGAGAGAGAAACACTGGGGGGAGGAGAGAGAGAGAAACAATTGGGAGAGAGAGAGTGAAACAAAGGGGGGAGAGAGAGAAACACTGGGGGGAGATAGAGAAACACTGGGCGGAGGAGAGAGAGAGAAACACTGGGGGGAGGGAGAGAAACACTGGGGAGAGAGAGAAAAACTGGGGAGAGAGAGAGAAACACTGGCGAGAGAGAGAGAAACTCTGGGGAGAGAGAGAGAAATACTGGGCGGAGGAGAGAGAGAAACACTGGGGGGGGGGAGACAGGGAGAAACACTGGGGGAGAGAGAGAGAGAGAAACACTGGTTGGGGGAGAGAGAGAAAAACTGGGGGGAGAGAGAGAGAGAAACACTGGGGGGAGGAGAGAGGGAAACACTGGGTGGAGAGAGAGAGAGAAAAACTGGGGGGAGAGAGAGTGAGAAACACTGGGGAAGAGAAAGATTTAATCACGAGGGGGAGAGTGAGAGAGAAACACTCGGGGGAGAGAGAGGATGAAACACTGGGGGAGACAGAGAAACACTGGTGGGAGAGAGAGAAAGAAAGACTGGGGGGAGAGAGAGAGAAAGACTGGGGGGAGAGAGAGAGTTCTGGTCGCCGCACTGCAGGAAGGATGTGATTGCTTTGGAGAGGGTGCAGAGGAGATTCACCAGGATGTTACCAGGGCTGGAGCGCTTCAGCTATGAAGAGAGACTGGGAAGATTGGGTTTGTTTTCCTTGGAGCAGAGGAGGCTGAGGGGGGACATGATTGAGGTGTACAAAATTATGAGGGGCACAGATATGATAGATACTAAGGAGCTTTTTCCCTTCGTTGAGGGTTCTATAACAAGGGAACATAGATTCAAGGTAAAAGGCGGGAGGTTTAGAGGGGATTTGAGAAAGAACTTTTTCACCCAGAGGGTGGTTGGAGTCTGGAACTCACAGTCTGAAAGGGTTGTGGAGGCAGGAACCCTCACAACATTCAAGAAGCATTTGGATGAGCACTTGAAATGTCACAGCATACAAGGCGACGGACCAAATGCTGGAATATGGGATTAGAGGAGACAGGGCTGATGGCCGGCGAGGACACGATGGACCGAAGGGCCTCTATCCGTGCTGTATAACTCTATGACTCTATGACTCTATGAGAGATAGAAACACTGGGGGGAGAGAGAGAGAGAAACACTGGGGGGAGAGAGAGAAAAACTGGGAGGAGAGAGAGAAACACTGGGGGGAGGAGAGAGAGAAACACTGGGGAGGGGGACAGAGAGAGAAACACTGGGGGAGAGAGAGAGAGAAACACATGGTGTGGGAGACAGAGAGAAACACTGGGGGGAGAGAGATAGAGAAACACTGGGGGGAGAGAGAGAAACACTGGGAGAAGAGAGAGAAACACTGGGGGGAGGAGAGAGAGAAACACTGGGGAGGGGGACAGAGAGAGAAACACTGGGGAGAGAGAGAAACATTGTGGTGAGAGATAAATTCTGGGGAGAGATAGAAACACTGGGGGGAGAGAGAGAGAGAAACACTGGGGGAGAGAGAGAAAGACTGGGGGGAGAGAGAGAAACACTGGGGGGAGGAGAGAGAGAAACACTGGGGAGGGGGACATAGAGAGAAACAGTGGGGAGAGAGAGAGAGAGAAACAGTCGGGGGAGAGATAGAGAGAGAAAAACAGGGGAGAGAGTGAAACACTGGGGAGTGAGAGAGAAACACTGGGTGGAGAGAGTGAAACACTGGGTGGAGAGAGAGAGAAACAATGGGGGTGGGAGAGAGAGAGAGAAACACTTTGGGGAGAGAGAGAGAAACAATGGGGGGAGAGAGAGAAACATTGGTGGTGAGAGAGAGAGAGAAACACTGGGGAGGAGAGAGAGAAACACTGGGGGGAGGAGAGATTGAGATACACTGGGGGGAGAGCGAGAGAAACACTGTCGGGGAGAGAGAGAGAAACAATGGGGGGAGGGAGATAGAAACACTGGGAGAGAGAGAGATAGAAACACTGGGAGGAGTGAGAGAGAGAAACACTGGGGAGAGAGAGAGAGAAACAGTGGGGGGAGAGAGAGAAACACTGCCGAGAGAGAGAGAGAAACACTGGGGGGAGAGAGAGAGAGAAACACTGGGGAGAGAGAGAGGTCCTAGAGAAACACTGGGGTGAGACAGATAAACACTGGGGAGAGAGAGTGAAGCACTGGGGGGAGAGAGAGAAACATTGGGGGGAGAGAGAGAAACACTGGGGGACGAGAGAGAAACACTGGGTGGAGTAGAGATTGGGATACATTGCGGGGAGAGAGAGAGAAACACTGGGGGAGAGAGAGAAACACTGGGGGGAGAGAGAGAGAAACACTGGGGGGAGAGAGAGAGAAACACTGGGGGGATAGAGAGAGAGAGAAACACTGGGGGGAGAGGGAGAATCACTGGGGGGGAGAGAGAGAGAAACACTGGTGGGCGAGAGGGAGAAACAGTGGGGGGAGGAGAGAGAAAGAAACAATGGGGGAGAGAGAGATAGAAACACATGGTGTGGGAGAGAGAGAGAAACACTGGGGGGGGAGAGAGAGAAAAACTGGGGGGAGGAGAGAGGGTAACACTGGGTGGAGAGAGAGAGAGAAAAACTGGGGGGAGAGAGAGAAACACTGGGGGAGGAGAGATTGAGATACACTGGGGGGAGAGAGAGATAAACACTGGGGGAGAGAGTGAGTGAGAAATACTGGGGGGAGAGAGAGAGAATCACTGTGGGGAGAGAGAGAGAGAAACACAGGTGGGAGGAGAGTGAGAAACACTGCGGGGGAGATAGTGAGAAACACTGGGGGGGAGAGAGAGAGAAACACTGGGGGGAGGGAGAGAAACATTGGGGAGAGAGAGAGAAACACTGTTGGGTGAGAGAGAAACACTGGTGGGAGGAGAGATTGGAATACACTGCGGGGAGGGAGAGAGAAACACTGGGGGTAGAGAGGGAGAAACACTGGGGTGAGAGAGGGAGAAACAGTGGGGGGTGGAGAGAGAAAGAAACACTGGGGGAGAGAGAGAGAAACACATGGTGTGGGAGAGAGAGAGAAACACTGGGGGGAAAGAGTGAATCACTGGGGGAGAGAGAGAGAAAGACTGGGGGAGGAGAGATCGAGATACACTGGGGGAGAGAGAGAGAAACACTGGCGGGGGTGAGAGAGAAACAGTGGGGGGAGGAGAGATTGAGATACACTGGGGGAGAGAGAGTGAGAGAAATAATGGGGGGAGGAGAGAGGGAAACACTGGGGGTAGAGAGAGAGAAAGACTGGGGCGAGAGAGAGAGAGAAACACTGGGGGTGGAGAGAGAAACACTGGGGGGAGGGAGAGAAACAGTGGGGCGAGAGAGAGAGAAACAATGGGGGGATATAGAGATACAATGGGGGGCGGAGAGAGAGAGAAACACTGGGGGTGACAGAGAAACATTGGGGAGAGAGAGAAACACTGGGGCGAGAGAGAGAAACACCGGAGAGAGAGAGAGAAATACTGGGGGGAGAGAGAGAAACACCGGGTGGAGAGATAGAGAAACACTGGGGTGAGAGAGAGAAACACTGGGGGGGGGGAGAGAGAGAAACAGTGGGCGGCGAGAGAGAGAGAAACAATGCGGGGAGGAGAGAGGGAAACACTGGGGGGAGACAGAGAAACATTGCGGTGAGAGAGAGAAACACTGGGGGAAGAGAGAAAAACACTGCGGTGAGTAGAGATTGGGATACATTGGGGGAAGAGAGAGAGAGAAACACTGGGGGAGAGAGAGAAACACTGGGGAGAGAGACAGAAGCACTGGGGGGGAGAGAGAAACATTGGGGGGGGAGACAGAAACACTGGGGGTGAGAGAGAAACACTGGGGGGGAGGAGAGATTGGGATAAACTGGGTGGAGAGAGAGAGAAACACTGGGGGGAGAGAGAGAGAAACACTGGGGGGAGAGAGAGAGAAACACTGGGGTGATAGAGAGAGAGAGAAAAACTGGGGATGAGAGAGAGAAACAGTGGGGCGAGAGAGAGAGAAACACTGGGGGAAATAGAGAAACACTGGGGGGCGGAAAGAGAGAGAAACACTGGGAGTGAGAGAGAAACATTGGGGAGAGAGAGAAACACTGGAGAGAGAGATAGAGAGACACCGGGGAGAGAGAGAGAAATAGTGGGGGGAGAGAGAGAAACACTGGCGGGAGAGAGAGAGAGAGAAACACTGGGGGGGAGGGAGAGAAACACTGGGGGGGAGAGAGAGAGGAACAGTGGGGGGAAGAGAGAGAAACACTGGGGGAAATAGAGAAACACTGGGGGGCGGAGAGAGAGAGAAACACTGGGAGTGAGAGAGAAGCATTGGGGAGAGAGAGAAACACTGGAGAGAGAGATAGAGAGACACCGGGGAGAGAGAGAGAAATAGTGGGGGGAGAGAGAGAAACACTGGCGGGAGAGCGAGAGAGAGAAACACTGGGGGGGAGGGAGAGAAACACTGGGGGGGAGAGAGAGAGGAACAGTGGGTGGAACAGAGAGAGAGAAACATCGGGGAGAGAGAGAGTAATACTGGGGGGGGGGAGAGAGAAACAGTGGGGGGAGGAGAGATTGAGATACACTGGGGGAGAGAGAGTGAGAGAAATAATGGGGGGAGGAGAGAGGGAAACACTGGGGGTAGAGAGAGAGAAAGACTGGGGCGAGAGAGAGAGAGAAACACTGGGGATAGAGAGAGAGAAAGACTGGGGCGAGAGAGAGAGAGAAACACTGGGGATAGAGAGAGAGAAAGACTGGGGCGAGAGAGAGAGAGAATCAATGGGGGGCGGAGAGAGAGAGAAACACTGGGGGTGACAGAGAAACATTGGGGAGAGAGAGAAACACTGGGGCGAGAGAGAGAAACACCGGAGAGAGAGAGAGAAATACTGGGGGGAGAGAGAGAAACACCGGGTGGAGAGAGAGAGAAACACTGGGGTGAGAGAGAGAGAAACACTGCGGGGGGGGGGGAGAGAGAGAAACAGTGGGCGGCGAGAGAGAGAGAAACAATGCGGGGAGGAGAGAGGGAAACACGGGGGGGAGAGAGAGTAACATTGCGGTGAGAGAGAGAAACACTGGGGGAAGAGAGAAAAACACTGGGGTGAGTAGAGATTGGGATAAACTGGGGGGAGAGAGAGAGAAACACTGGGGGGAGAGAGAGAGAAACACTGGGGAGAGAGAGAGAGAAACACTGGGGGGATAGAGAGAGAGAGAAAAACTGGGGATGAGAGAGAGAAACAGTGGGGGGAGGAGAGAGAAAGACTGGTGGGGGAGAGAGAAACACTGGGGGTGAGCGAGAAACACTGGGGGGAGAGAGAGAGAAACACTGGGGGGAGAGAGAGAGAAACACTGCGGGGAGAGAGAGAAACACTGGGGGAAATAGAGAAACACTGGGGGGCGGAGAGAGAGAGAAACACTGCGAGTGAGAGAGAAACATTGGGGAGAGAGAGAAACACTGGAGAGAGAGACAGAGACACCGGGGAGAGAGAGAGAAATAGTGGGGGGAGAGAGAGAAACACTGGCGGGAGAGAGAGAGAGAGAAACACTGGGGGGGAGGGAGAGAAACACTGGGGGGAGAGAGAGAGGAACAGTGGGGGGAGGAGAGAGAAAGAAACACTGGGGAGAGAGAGAGAGAGAAACACATGGTGTGGGAGAGAGAGAGAAACACTAGGGGGAGAGAGAGAGAGAATAACTGGGGGGAGGAGAGAAACACTGGGGGGAGGAGAGAGTGAGATACACTGGGGGGAGAGAGAGAAACATCGGGGAGAGAGAGAGAAATACTGGGGGGGAGAGAGAGAAACACTGGCGGGGAGAGATTGAGATACACTGGGGGGAGAGAGAGAGAGAAACACTGGGGGGAGGAGAGAGGGAAACACTGGGGGAGAGAGAGAAACACTGGGGGGAGAGAGAGAGAAACACTGTGCGGAGAGAGAGAGAAGCAGTGGGGGGATAGAGAGAGAGAGAGAAACACTGGGGGGGCAGAGAGTGAAACACTGGGGGAAGAGAGAGAGAAACAGTGGGGGGAGGAGAGAGAAACAAACACTGGGGGAGAGAGAGAGAGACAGAAACACATGGTGTGGGAGAGAGAGAGAGAAACACTGGGGGGAGAGAGAGAGAGAATAACTGGGGAGAGGATAGAGGGAAACACTGGGTGGAGAGAGAGAGAGAAACAGTGGGGGAAGAGAGGGAAACACTGGGGGAGGAGAGATTGAGATACACTGGGGGAGAGAGAGAGAAACACTGGGAGAGAGAGAGAGAAACACTGGGGGGAGAGAGAGAGAAATACTGGGGGTAGGAGAGAGAAACACTGGGGTGGTAGAGAGAGAGAAAGACTGGAGGGAGAGAGAGAAACACTGGGGGAGGAGAGATTGAGATACACTGGGGGAGAGAGAGAGAGAAACACTGGGGTGAGGAGAGAGGGAAACACTGGGGTGAGAGAGAGAGAGAAACACTGGGGGGAGGGAGAGAAACACTGGGGGGGAGAGAGAGAGGAACAGTGGGGGGAGGAGAGAGAAAGAAACACTGGGGAGAGAGAGAGAGAAACACATGGTGTGGGAGAGAGAGAGAAACACTGGGGGGAGAGAGAGAGAGAATAACTGGGGGGAGGAGAGAAACACTGGGGGGAGGAGAGATTGAGATACACTGGGGAGAGAGAGAGAAACATCGGGGAGAGAGAGAGAAATACTGGGGGGGAGAGAGAGAAACACTGGCAAGGAGACATTGAGATACAATGGGGGGAGAGAGAGAGAGAAACACTGGGGGGAGGAGAGAGGGAAACACTGGGGGAGAGAGAGAAACACTGGGGGGAGAGAGAGAGAAACACTGTGCGGAGAGAGAGAGAAACAGTGGGGGGATAGAGAGAGAGAGAGAAACACTGGGGGGGCAGAGAGTGAAACATTGGGGGGAGAGAGAGGGAAACAGTGGGGGGAGGAGAGAGAAAGAAACACTGGGGGAGAGAGAGAGAGATAGAAACACATGGTGTGGGAGAGAGAGAGAAACACTGGGGGGAGAGAGAGAGAGAATAAATGGGGGGAGGATAGAGGGAAACACTGGGTGGAGAGAGAGAGAGAAACAGTGGGGGAAGAGAGGGAAACACTGGGGGAGGAGAGATTGAGATACACTGGGGGAGAGAGAGAGAAACACTGGGGGAGAGAGAGAGAGAAACACTGGGGGGAGAGAGAGAGAAATACTGGGGGGTGGAGAGAGAAACACTGGGGTGGGAGAGAGAAAGAAAGACTCGGGGTGAGAGAGAAACACTGAGGGAGGAGAGATTGAGATACACTGGGGGAGAGAGAGAGAGAAACACTGGGGTGAGGAGAGAGGGAAACACTGGGGTGAGAGAGAGAGAAATACTGGGGGGAGGAGAGAGAAACACTGGGGAGAGAGAGAAACACTGGGGAGAGAGAGAGAAACATCGGGGAGAGAGAGAGAAATACTGGGGGGAGAGAGAGAGAGAAAGACTGGGGGAGAGAGAGAAACACTGCGGGGAGGAGAGAGGGAAACACTGGGTGGAGAGAGAGAGAGAAACAATGGGGGAGAGAGTGAGAGAAAAACTGGGGGAAGAGAGAGAGATAGAAACACTGGGGGGCGAGAGAGAAACACTGCGGGGAGGAGAGAGGGAAACACTGGGTAGAGAGAGAGAGAGAGAAACAATGGGGGAGAGAGAGAGAGAAACACTGGGGGAGATAATGATTTAAACACTAGGGAGAGAGCGAGAGAGTGAAAAACTGGGGGGAGAGAGAGAGAACCAATGGGGGGAGGAGAGAGAGAGAAACACTAAGGGGAGGGAGTGAGAAACACTGGGGGAGATAGAGAAACACTGGGTGGCGGAGAGAGAGAGAAACACTGGGGGGAGGGAGAGAAACACTGGGGAGAGAGAGAAAAACTGGGGAGAGAGAGAGAAACACTGGCGAGAGAGAAAAACACTGGGGAGAGAGAGAGAGAAAAACTGGGGGGAGGAGAGAGAGAAACACTGGGGGGGGGGCAGACAGGGAGATACACTGGGGGAGAGAGAGAGATAGAAACACTGGTTGGGGGAGAGAGAGAAACGCTGGGGGAGAGAGAGAGAGAGAAACACTGGTTGGGAGAGAGAGAGAAACACTGGGGGGAGAGAGAGAGAGAAACACTGGGGGGAGGAGAGAGGGAAACACTGGGTGGAGAGAGAGAGAGAAACACTGGGGGGAGAGAGAGAGAAACACTGGGGTGAAAGAGAGAGAGAGAAACACTGGGGGGGGGAGAGAGAAACAGCGGGCGGCGAGAGAGAGAGAAACAATGCGGGGAGGAGAGAGGGAAAAACTGGGGGGAGAGAGAGAAACATTGCGGTGAGAGAGAGAAACACTGGGGGAAGAGAGAAAAACACTGGGGGGAGTAGAGATTGGGATACATTGGGGGAAGAGAGAGAGAGAAACACTGGGGGAGAGAGAGAAACACTGGGGAGAGAGAGAAGCACTGGGGGGGAGAGAGAAACATTGGGGTAGAGACAGAAACACTGGGGGTGAGAGAGAAACACTAGGGGGAGGAGAGATTGGGATAAACTGGGGGGAGAGAGAGAGAAACACTGGGGGGAGAGAGAGAGAAACACTGGGGGAGAGAGAGAGAAACACTGGGGGGATAGAGAGAGAGAGAAACACTGGGGATGAGAGAGAGAAACAGTGGGGGGAGGAGAGAGAAAGACTGGTGGGGGAGCGAGAAACACTGGGGGTGAGCGGTAAACACTGGGGGGAGAGAGAGAGAGAAACACTGGGGAGAGAGAGAGAGAAACACTGCGGCGAGAGAGAGAAACAGTGAGGCGAGAGAGAGAGAAACACTGGGGGAAATGGAGAAACACTGGGGGGCGGAGAGAGAGAGAAACACTGGGAGTGAGAGAGAAACATTGGGGAGAGAGAGAAACACTGGAGAGAGAGAGAGAGCCACCGGGGAGAGAGAGAGAAATAGTGGGGGGAGAGAGAGAAACACTGGCGGGAGAGAGAGAGAGAGAAACACTGGGGGGAGGGAGAGAAACACTGGGGGGGAGACAGAGAGGAACAGTGGGGGGAGGAGAGAGAAAGAAACACTGGGGAGAGAGAGAGAGAGAGAAACACATGGTGTGGGAGAGAGAGAGAAACACTGGGGGGAGAGAGAGAGAGAAACACTGGGGGGAGAGAGAGAAACACTGGGGGGAGGAGAGATTGAGATACACTGGGGAGAGAGAGAAAGAAACACGGGGGGGAGGGAGAGAGAGAAACACTGGGGTGAGAGGGAGAGAAATACTGGGGGGAGAGAGAGAGAGAAACACTGGGGGGAGAGAGAGAAACACTGGGGGGAGGAGAGATTGAGATACACTGGGGAGAGAGAGAAAGACACACGGGGGGGGAGGGAGAGAGAGAAACACTGGGGTGAGAGGGAGAGAAATACTGGGGGAGTAGAGAGGGAAACACTGGGTGGAGAGAGAGAGAGAAACACTGGGGGGAGAGAGAGAAACACTGGGGGGAGGAGAGGTTGAGATACACTGGGGAGAGAGAGAAAGAAACACGGGGGGGGGAGGGAGAGAGAGAAACACTGGGGTGAGAGGGAGAGAAATACTGGGGGGAGGAGAGAGAAACACTGGGGAGAGAGAGAAACACTGGGGAGAGAGAGAGAAACATCGGAGAGAGAGAGAGAAATACTGGGGGGAGAGAGAGAGAGAAAGACTGGGGGAGAGAGAGAAACACTGCGGGGAGGAGAGAGGGAAACACTGGGTGGAGAGAGAGAGAGAAACAATGGGGGAGAGAGAGAGAGAAACACTGGGGGGCGAGAGAGAAACACTGCGGGGAGGAGAGAGGGAAACACTGGGTAGAGAGAGAGAGAAACAATGGGGGAGAGAGAGAGAGAAACACTGGGGGAGAGAATGATTTAAACAGTAGGGAGAGAGAGAGAGAAACACTGGGGGGAGAGAGAGAGAGAAACATTGGGGGGAGATAGAGAAACACTGGGGTGCGGAGAGGGAGAGAAACACTGGGGGTGAGAGAGAAACACTGGGGAGAGAGAGAAACACTGGGGAGAGAGAGAGAAACACCGGGGAGAGAGAGAGAAATACTGGGGGGAGAGAGAGAAAAACTGGGGGGAGGAGAGAGTGAAACACTGGGGAGGGGGACAGAGAGAGAAACACTGGGGAGAGAGAGAGAGAAATACTGGGGGGGAGAGAGAGCGAAAAAAACTGGGGGCACACAAAGAGAGAGTGAAAAACTGGGGGGAGAGAGAGAGAGAAACACTGGGGGGGTGAGAGAGAGAAAACACTGTGGGGAGAGAGAGAGAAACACTGGGGGGAGGAGAGAGAGAGAAACACTGAGGGGAGAGAGAGAGAAACACTGGGGAGAGAGAGAGAGAAACACTGGGGGGAGATAGAGAAACACTGGGTGGCGGAGAGAGAGAGAAACACTGGGGGAAGGAGAGAAACACTGGGGAGAGAGAGAAAAACTGGGGAGAGAGAGAGAAACACTGGCGAGAGAGAGAAACACTGGGGAGAGAGAGAGAGAAATACTGGGGGGAGGAGAGAGAGAAACACTGGGGGGGGCAGACAGGAAGATACACTGGGGGAGAGAGAGAGAGAAACACTGGTTGGGGAGAGAGAGAAACACTGGGCGGAGAGAGAGAGAGAAACACTGGGGGGAGGATAGAGGGAAACACTGGGTGGAGAGAGAGAGAGAAACACTGGGGGGAGAGAGAGCGAGAAACACTGGGGGAGAGAAAGATTTAAACACTCGGGGGAGAGTGAGAGAGAAACACTGGGGGGAGAGAGAGAGAAACACTGTGGAGATAGAGAGAGAGAGAAACACTGGGGGGAGAGGGAGAGTCACTGGGGGGAGAGAGAGAGAGAGAGGAACACTGGTAGGCGAGAGGGAGAAACAGTGGGGGGAGGAGAGAGAAAGAAACACTGGGGAGAGAGAGATAGAAGCACATGATGTGGGAGAGAGAGAGAAACACTGGGTGGGGGAGAGAGAGAAAAACTGGGGGGAGGAGAGAGGGTAACACTGGGTGGAGAGAGAGAGAAAAACACTGGGGGGAGAGAGAGAAACACTGGGGGAGGAGAGATTGAGATACACTGGGGGGAGAGAGAGATAAACACTGGGGGAGAGAGTGAGTGAGAAATACTGGGGGGAGAGAGAGAGAATCACTGGGGGGAGAGAGAGAGAGAGAGAAACACAGGTGGGAGGAGAGAGAGAAACACTGCGGGGGAGATAGAGAGAAACACTGGGGGGGAGAGAGAGAGAAACAGGGGGGGGAGGGAGAGAGAAACACTGGGGGAGAGATACAGAATGACTGAGGGAGAGAGAGAGAAACATTGGGGAGAGAGAGAGAGAAACAGTGTGGGGAGAGAGAGAAACACTGGGGAGAGAGAGAGAGCGAGAAACACTGGGGGAGAGAGAGAAGCACTGGGGAGAGAGAGAGAAGCACTGGGGGGGGAGAGAGAAACATTGTGGGGAGAGAGAGAAACACTGGGGGGTGAGAGAGAAACACTGGGGGTCGGAGAGATTGGAATACACTGCGGGGAGAGAGAGAGAAACACTGGGGGGAGAGAGAGAGAGAAAAACTGGGGGAGAGAGAGAAATACTGGGGGGAGAGAGAAACACTGGGGAGAGAGAGAGAAACATCGGAGAGAGAGAGAGAAATACTGGGGGGAGAGAGAGAGAGAAAGACTGGGGGGAGAGAGAGAAACACTGCGGGGAGGAGAGAGCGAAACACTGGGTGGAGAGAGAGAGAGAAACAATGGGGGAGAGAGAGAGAGAAACACTGGGGGAAGAGAGAGAGATAGAAACACTGGGGGGCGAGAGAGAAACACTGCGGGGAGGAGAGAGGGAAACACTGGGGGATCGAATAATTTAAACAGTGGGGAGAGAGAGAGAGAAACACTGGGGAGAGAGAGAGAGAGAAACATTGGGGGGAGATAGAGAAACACTGGGGTGCGGAGAGGGAGAGAAACACTGGGGGTGAGAGAGAAACACTGGGGAGAGAGAGAGAAACACCGGGGAGAGAGAGAAATACTGGGGGGAGAGAGAGAAAAACTGGGGGGAGGAGAGAGTGAAACACTGGGGAGGGGGACAGAGAGAGAAACACCGGGGAGAGAGAGAGAGAAATACTGGGGGGGAGAGAGAGCGAAAAAAACTGGGGGCACACAAAGAGAGAGTGAAAAACTGGGGGGAGAGAGAGAGAGAAACACTGGGGGGGTGAGAGAGAGAAAACACTGTGGGGAGAGAGAGAGAAACACTGGGGGGAGGAGAGAGAGAGAAACACTGAGGGGAGAGAGAGAGAAACACTGGGGGAGATAGAGAAACACTGGGTGGCGGAGAGAGAGAGAAACACTGGGGGAGGGAGAGAAACACTGGGGAGAGAGAGAAAAACTGGGGAGAGAGAGAGAAACACTGGCGAGAGAGAGAAACACTGGGGAGAGAGAGAGAGAAATACTGGGGGGAGGAGGGAGAGAAACACTGGGGGGGGGGCAGACAGGGAGATACACTGGGGGAGAGAGAGAGAGAAACACTGGTTGGGGAGAGAGAGAAACACTGGGCGGAGAGAGAGAGAGAAACACTGGGGGGAGGAGAGAGGGAAACACTGGGTGGAGAGAGAGAGAGAAACACTGGGGGGAGAGAGAGCGAGAAACACTGGGGGAGAGAAAGATTTAAACACTCGGGGGAGAGTGAGAGAGAAACACTGGGGGGAGAGAGAGAATGAAACACTGGGGGAGAGAGAGAAACACTGGGGGGAGAGAGAGAGAGAAAGACTGGGGGAGAGAGAGAAACACTGCGGGGAGGAGAGAGGGAAACACTGGGTGGAGAGAGAGAGAGAAACATTGGGGGAGAGAGAGAGAGAAAGACTGGGGGGAGAGAGAGAAACACTGTGAGGTGGAGAGAGAGAGAAACTATGGGGGAGAGAGAGAAACACTGGGGAGAGAGAGAAACTTTGGGGAGAGAGAGAAACTCTGGGGAGATATAGAAACACTGAGGGGAGAGAGAGAGAGAAACACTGGGGGGAGAGAGAGAAACACTGGGAGGAGAGTGAGAAACACTGGGGGGAGAAGAGAGAGAAACACTGGGGAGGTGGACAGAGAGAAACACTGGGGAGAGAGAGAAAGATTGGGGAGAGAGATTAACTCTGGGGAGAGATAGAAACACTGGGGGGTGAGAGAGAAACACTGGGGGTCGGAGAGATTGGAATACACTGCGGGGAGAGAGAGAGAAACACTGGGGGGAGAGAGGGAGAGAAAAACTGGGGGAGAGAGAGAAATACTGGGGGGAGAGAGAAACACTGGGGAGAGAGAGAGAAACATCGGAGAGAGAGAGAGAAATACTGGGGGGAGAGAGAGAGAGAAAGACTGGGGGGAGAGAGAGAAACACTGCGGGGAGGAGAGAGCGAAACACTGGGTGGAGAGAGAGAGAGAAACAATGGGGGAGAGAGAGAGAGAAACACTGGGGGAAGAGAGAGAGATAGAAACACTGGGGGGCGAGAGAGAAACACTGCGGGGAGGAGAGAGGGAAACACTGGGTAGAGAGAGAGAGAAACAATGGGGGAGAGAGAGAGAAACACTGGGGGATAGAATGATTTAAACAGTAGGGAGAGAGAGAGAGAAACACTGGGGAGAGAGAGAGAGAGAAACATTGGGGGGAGATAGAGAAACACTGGGGTGCGGGGAGCGAGAGAAACACTGGGGGTGAGAGAGAAACACTGGGGAGAGAGAGAGAAACACCGGGGAGAGAGAGAAATACTGGGGGGAGAGAGAGAGAGAAAGACTGGGGGGAGAGAGAGAAACACTGCGGGGAGGAGAGAGCGAAACACTGGGTGGAGAGAGAGAGAGAAACAATGGGGGAGAGAGAGAGAGAAACACTGGGGGAAGAGAGAGAGATAGAAACACTGGGGGGCGAGAGAGAAACACTGCGGGGAGGAGAGAGGGAAACACTCGGTAGAGAGAGAGAGAAACAATGGGGGAGAGAGAGAGAAACACTGGGGGATAGAATGATTTAAACAGTAGGGAGAGAGAGAGAGAAACACTGGGGAGAGAGAGAGAGAGAAACATTGGGGGGAGATAGAGAAACACTGGGGTGCGGAGAGGGAGAGAAACACTGGGGGTGAGAGAGAAACACTGGGGAGAGAGAGAGAAACACCGGGGAGAGAGAGAAATACTGGGGGGAGAGAGAGAAAAACTGGGGGGAGGAGAGAGTGAAACACTGGGGAGGGGGACAGAGAGAGAAACACTGGGGAGAGAGAGAGAGAAATACTGGGGGGGAGAGAGAGCGAAAAAAACTGGGGGCACACAAAGAGAGAGTGAAAAACTGGGGGGAGAGAGAGAGAGAAACACTGGGGGGGTGAGAGAGAGAAAACACTGTGGGGAGAGAGAGAGAAACACTGGGGGGAGGAGAGAGCGAGAAACACTGAGGGGAGAGAGAGAGAAACACTGGGGGAGATAGAGAAACACTGGGTGGCGGAGAGAGAGAGAAACATTGGGGGAGGGAGAGAAACACTGGGGAGAGAGAGAGAAACTGGGGAGAGAGAGAGAAACACTGGCGAGAGAGAGAAACACTGGGGAGAGAGAGAGAGAAACACTGGTTGGGGAGAGAGAGAAACACTGGGCGGAGAGAGAGAGAGAAACACTGGGGGGAGGAGAGAGGGAAACACTGGGTGGAGAGAGAGAGATAAACACTGGGGGGAGAGAGAGCGAGAAACACTGGGGGAGAGAAAGATTTAAACACTCGGGGGAGAGTGAGAGAGAAACACTGGGGGGAGAGAGAGAATGAAACACTGGGGGAGAGAGAGAAACACTGGGGGGAGAGAGAGAGAGAAAGACTGGGGGAGAGAGAGAAACACTGCGGGGAGGAGAGAGGGAAACACTGGGTGGAGAGAGAGAGAGAAACATTGGGGGAGAGAGAGAGAGAAAGACTGGGGGGAGAGAGAGAAACACTGTGAGGTGGAGAGAGAGAGAAACTATGGGGGGAGAGAGAGAAACACTGGGGAGAGAGAGAAACTTTGGGGAGAGAGAGAAACTCTGGGGAGAGATAGAAACACTGAGGGGAGAGAGAGAGAGAAACACTGGGGGGAGAGAGAGAAACACTGGGAGGAGAGTGAGAAACACTGGGGGGAGAAGAGAGAGAAACACTGGGGAGGTGGACAGAGAGAAACACTGGGGAGAGAGAGAAAGATTGGGGAGAGAGATGAACTCTGGGGAGAGATAGAAACACTGGGGGAGAGAGAGAGAGAAACACTGGGGGGAGAGAGAGAAACACTGGGGGGGGAGAGAGAAACACTGCGGGGAGGAGAGAGAGAAACACTGGGGCGGGGGACAGGGAGAGTAACACTGGGGATAGAGAGAGAGAGAAACACTGGGGGGAGAGATAGAGAGAGAAAAACAGGGGAGAGAGTGAAACACTGGGGAGTGAGAGAGAAACACTGGGTGGAGAGAGTGAAACACTGGGTGGAGAGAGAGAGAGAAACAATGGGGGTGGGAGAGAGAGAGAAACACTGGGGAGAGAGAGAGAGAAACAATGGGTGGAGAGAGAGAAACACTGGGGGGGGAGAGAGAGAAACAACGGGTGGAGAGAGCGAAACACTGGGGGCGAGAGAGAGAGAAACACTGGGGAGGAGAGAGAGAAACACTGTGGGAACACAGAGGGAAACACTGTAGGGGAGAGAGAGAGAAAAAATGGGGGGAGGGAGAGAGAAACACTGGGAGAGAGAGAGAGAAAGACTGGGGAGGGAGAGAGAGAGAAACGCTGGGGAGGGAGAGAGAGAGAAAAACTGGGAGGAGTGAGAGAGAGAATCACTGGGGAGAGAGAGAGAGAAACATTGGGGGGAGAGAGAGAAACACTGTGGAGAGAGAGAGAGAAACACTGGGGGGAGAGAGAGAGAGAAACACTGGGGAGAGAGAGAGGGACTAGAGAAAAACTGGGGTGAGACAGATAAACACTGGGGAGAGAGAGTGAAGCACTGGGGGGAGAGAGAGAAACATTGGGGGGAGAGAGAGAAACACTGGGGGACGAGAGGGAAACACTGGGTGGAGGAGAGATTGGGATACATTGCGGGGAGAGAGAGAGAAACACTGGGGGGGAGAGAGAAACACTGGGGGGAGAGAGAGAGAAACACTGTGGGGATAGAGAGAGAGAGAAACACTGGGGGGAGAGGGAGAGTCACTGGGGGGAGAGAGAGAGAGAGAGGAACACTGGTAGGCGAGAGGGAGAAACAGTGGGGGGAGGAGAGAGAAAGAAACACTGGGGGAGAGAGAGATAGAAGCACATGGTGTGGGAGAGAGAGAGAAACACTGGTTGGGGGAGAGTGAGAAAAACTGGGGGGAGGAGAGAGGGTAACACTGGGTGGAGAGAGAGAGAGAAACACTGGGGGGAGAGAGAGAAACACTGGGGGAGGAGAGATTGAGATACACTGGGGGGAGAGAGAGATAAACACTGGGGGAGAGAGTGAGTGAGAAATACTGGGGGGAGAGAGAGAGAATCACTAGGGGGAGAGAGAGAGAGAGAGAAACACAGGTGGGAGGAGGGAGAGAAACACTGCGGGGGAGATAGAGAGAAACACTGGGGGGGAGAGAGAGAGAAACAGGGGGGGGAGGGAGAGAGAAACACTGGGGGAGAGAGACAGAATGACTGGGGGGAGAGAGAGAGAAACATTGGGGAGAGAGAGAGAGAAACAGTGTGGGGAGAGAGAGAAACACTGGGGAGAGAGAGAGAGCGAGAAACACTGGGGGAGAGAGAGAGAGAGAAACACTTGGGAGAGAGAGTGGGAGAGAGAAAGACTGGGGTGAGAGAGATAAACATTGGGGGTAGAGAGAGAAACACTGGGGGAAGAGAGAGAAACACTGGGGGGAGTAGAGATTGAGATACATTGGGGGGAGAGAGAGAGAAACACTGGGGGAGAGAGAGAAGCACTGGGGAGAGAGAGAGAGAAGCAATGGGGGGGGGGAGAGAAACATTGTGGGGAGAGAGAGAAACACTGGGGGGTGAGAGAGAAACACTGGGGGTCGGAGAGATTGGAATACACTGCGGGGAGAGAGAGAGAAACACTGGGGGGGAGAGAGAGAAACACTGGGGGGAGAGAGAGAGAAACACTGGGGGAGAGAGAGAGAGAAACACTGGGGGAGGAGAGAGGGTAACACTGGGGGAGAGAGAGAAATACTGGGGGGAGAGAGAAACACTGGGGAGAGAGAGAGAAACATCGGAGAGAGAGAGAGAAATACTGGGGGGAGAGAGAGAGAGAAAGATTGGGGGGAGAGAGAGAAACACTGCGGGGAGGAGAGAGGGAAACACTGGGTGGAGAGAGAGAGAGAAACAATGGGGGAGAGAGAGAGAGAAACACTGGGGGAAGAGAGAGAGATAGAAACACTGGGGGGCGAGAGAGAAACACTGCGGGGAGGAGAGAGGGAAACACTGGGTAGAGAGAGAGAGAAACAATGGGGGAGAGAGAGAGAGAAACACTGGGGGAGAGAATGATTTAAACAGTAGGGAGAGAGAGAGAGAAACACTGGGGGGAGAGAGAGAGAGAAACATTGGGGGGAGATAGAGAAACACTGGGGTGCGGAGAGGGAGAGAAACACTGGGGGTGAGAGAGAAACACTGGGGAGAGAGAGAAACACTGGGGAGAGAGAGAGAAACACCGGGGAGAGAGAGATAAATACTGGGGGGAGAGAGAGAAAAACTGGGGGGAGGAGAGAGTGAAACACTGGGGAGGGGGACAGAGAGAGAAACACTGGGGAGAGAGAGAGAGAAATACTGGGAGGGAGAGAGAGCGAAAAAAACTGGGGGCACACAAAGAGAGAGTGAAAAACTGGGGGGAGAGAGAGAGAGAAACACTGGGGGGGTGAGAGAGAGAAAACACTGTGGGGAGAGAGAGAGAAACACTGGGGGCAGGAGAGAGAGAGAAACACTGAGGGGAGAGAGAGAGAAACACTGGGGGAGATAGAGAAACACTGGGTGGCGGAGAGAGAGAGAGAAACACTGGGGGAGGGAGAGAAACACTGGGGAGAGAGAGAAAAACTGGGGAGAGAGAGAGAAACACTGGCGAGAGAGAGAAACACTGGGGAGAGAGAGAGAGAAATACTGGGGGGAGGAGAGAGAGAAACACTGGGGGGCAGACAGGGAGATACACTGGGGGAGAGAGAGAGAGAAACACTGGTTGGGGAGAGAGAGAAACACTGGGCGGAGAGAGAGAGAGAAACACTGGGGGGAGGAGAGAGGGAAACACTGGGTGGAGAGAGAGAGAGAAACACTGGGGGGAGAGAGAGCGAGAAACACTGGGGGAGAGAAAGATTTAAACACTCGGGGGAGAGTGAGAGGGAAACACTGGGGGGAGAGAGAGAATGAAACACTGGGGGAGAGAGAGAAACACTGGGGGGAGATAGAGAAACACTGGGGGGAGATAGAGAAACACTGGGGGGAGTAGAGATTGAGATACATTGGGGGGAGAGAGAGAGAAACACTGGGGGAGAGAGAGAAGCACTGGGGAGAGAGAGAGATGCACTGGGGGGGGAGAGAGAAACATTGTGGGGAGAGAGAGAAACACTGGGGGGTGAGAGAGAAACACTGGGGGTCGGAGAGATTGGAATACACTGCGGGGAGAGAGAGAGAAACACTGGGGGGGGAGAGAGAGAAACACTGGGGGGAGAGAGAGAAACACTGGGGGGAGAGAGAGAGAGAAACACTGGGGGAGGAGAGAGGGTAACACTGGGGGAGAGAGAGAAATACTGGGGGGAGAGAGAAACACTGGGGAGAGAGAGAGAAACATCGGAGAGAGAGAGAGAAATACTGGGGGGAGAGAGAGAGAGAAAGACTGGGGGGAGAGAGAGAAACACTGCGGGGAGGAGAGAGGGAAACACTGGGTGGAGAGAGAGAGAGAAACAATGGGGGAGAGAGAGAGATGGAAACACTGGGGGGCGAGAGAGAAACACTGCGGGGAGGAGAGAGGGAAACACTGGGTAGAGAGAGAGAGAAACAATGGGGGAGAGAGAGAGAGAAACACTGGGGGAGAGAATGATTTAAACAGTAGGGAGAGAGAGAGAGAAACACTAGGGGGAGAGAGAGAGAGAAACATTGGGGGGAGATAGAGAAACACTGGGGTGCGGAGAGGGAGAGAAACACAGGGGGTGAGAGAGAAACACTGGGGAGAGAGAGAAACACTGGGGAGAGAGAGAGAGAAACACCGGGGAGAGAGAGATAAATACTGGGGGGAGAGAGAGAAAAACTGGGGGGAGGAGAGAGTGAAACACTGGGGAGGGGGACAGAGAGAGAAACACTGGGGAGAGAGAGAGAGAAATACTGGGGGGGAGAGAGAGCGAAAAAAACTGGGGGCACACAAAGAGAGAGTGAAAAACTGGGGGGAGAGAGAGAGAGAAACACTGGGGGGGTGAGAGAGAGAAAACACTGTGGGGAGAGAGAGAGAAACACTGGGGGGAGGAGAGAGAGAGAAACACTGAGGGGAGAGAGAGAGAAACACTGGGGGAGATAGAGAAACACTGGGTGGCGGAGAGAGAGAGAAACACTGGGGGAGGGAGAGAAACACTGGGGAGAGAGAGAAAAACTGGGGAGAGAGAGAGAAACACTGGCGAGAGAGAGAAACACTGGGGAGAGAGAGAGAGAAATACTGGGGGGAGGAGAGAGAGAAACACTGGCGGGGGCAGACAGGGAGATACACTGGGGGAGAGAGAGAGAGAAACACTGGTTGGGGAGAGAGAGAAACACTGGGCGGAGAGAGAGAGAGAAACACTGGGGGGAGGAGAGTGGGAAACACTGGGTGGAGAGAGAGAGAGAAACACTGGGGGGAGAGAGAGCGAGAAACACTGGGGGAGAGAAAGATTTAAACACTCGGGGGAGAGTGAGAGAGAAACACTGGGGGGAGAGAGAGAATGAAACACTGGGGGAGAGAGAGAAACACTGGGGGGAGAGAGAGAAACACTGGGGGGAGTCGAGATTGAGATACATTGGGGGGAGAGAGAGCGAAACACTGGGGGAGAGAGAGAAGCACTGGGGAGAGAGAGAGAAGCACTGGGGGGGGGGAGAGAGAAACACTGGGGGGTGAGAGAGAAACACTGGGGGTCGGAGAGATTGGAATACACTGCGGGGAGAGAGAGAGAATCACTGGGGTGGAGAGAGAGAAACACTGGGGGGAGAGAGAGAGAAACACTGGGGGGAGAGAGAGAGAGAGAGAAAGACTGGGGTGAGAGAGATAAACATTGGGGGTAGAGAGAGAAACACTGGGGGAAGAGAGAGAAACACTGGGGGGAGCAGAGATTGAGATACATTGGGGGGAGAGAGAGAGAAACACTGGGGGGTGAGAGAGAAACACTGGGGGTCGGAGAGATTGGAATACACTGCGGGGAGAGAGAGAGAAACACTGGGGGGGGAGAGAGAGAAACACTGGGGGGAGAGAGAGAGAAACACTGGGGGGAGAGAGAGAGATAAACACTGGGGGAGGAGAGAGGGTAACACTGGGGGAGAGCGAGAAATACTGGGGGGAGAGAGAAACACTGGGGAGAGAGAGAGAAACATCGGAGAGAGAGAGAGAAATACTGGGGGGAGAGAGAGAGAGAAAGACTGGGGGGAGAGAGAGAAACACTGCGGGGAGGAGAGAGGGAAACACTGGGTGGAGAGAGAGAGAGAAACAATGGGGGAGAGAGAGAGAGAAACACTGGGGGAAGAGAGAGAGATAGAAACACTGGGGGGTGAGAGAGAAACACTGCGGGGAGGAGAGAGGGAAACACTGGGTAGAGAGAGAGAGAAACAATGGGGGAGAGAGAGAGAGAAACACTGGGGGGAGAGAGAGAGAGAAACATTGGGGGGAGATAGAGAAACACTGGGGTGCGGAGAGGGAGAGAAACACTGGGGGTGAGAGAGAAACACTGGGGAGAGAGAGAAACACTGGGGAGAGAGAGAGAGAAACACCGGGGAGAGAGAGATAAATACTGGGGGGAGAGAGAGAAAAACTGGGGGGAGGAGAGAGTGAAACACTGGGGAGGGGGACAGAGAGAGAAACACTGGGGAGAGAGAGAGAGACATACTGGGGGGGAGAGAGAGCGAAAAAAACTGGGGGCACACAAAGAGAGAGTGAAAAACTGGGGGGAGAGAGAGAGAGAAACACTGGGGGGGTGAGAGAGAGAAAACACTGTGGGGAGAGAGAGAGAAACACTGGGGGGAGGAGAGAGAGAGAAACACTGAGGGGAGAGAGAGAGAAACACTGGGGGAGATAGAGAAACACTGGGTGGCGGAGAGAGAGAGAAACACTGGGGGAGGGATAGAAACACTGGGGAGAGAGAGAAAAACTGGGGAGAGAGAGAGAAACACTGGCGAGAGAGAGAAACACTGGCGAGAGAGAGAAACACTGGGGAGAGAGAGAGAGAAATACTGGGGGGAGGAGAGAGAGAAACACTGGCGGGGGCAGACAGGGAGATACACTGGGGGAGAGAGAGAGAGAAACACTGGTTGGGGAGAGAGAGAAACACTGGGCGGAGAGAGAGAGAGAAACACTGGGGGGAGGAGAGAGGGAAACACTGGGTGGAGAGAGAGAGAGAAACACTGGGGGGAGAGAGAGCGAGAATCACTGGGGGAGAGAAAGATTTAAACACTCGGGGGAGAGTGAGAGAGAAACACTGGGGGGAGAGAGAGAATGAAACATTGGGGGAGAGAGAGAAACACTGGGGGGAGAGAGAGAAACACTGGGGGGAGTAGAGATTGAGATACATTGGGGGGAGAGAGAGAGAATCACTGTGGGAGAGAGAGAAGCACTGGGGAGAGAGAG
Source organism: Heptranchias perlo (assembly GCF_035084215.1). Taxonomy (NCBI): domain Eukaryota; kingdom Metazoa; phylum Chordata; class Chondrichthyes; order Hexanchiformes; family Hexanchidae; genus Heptranchias; species Heptranchias perlo. The sequence goes on along the minus strand of NW_027139226.1, from coordinate 331,075 downwards.
AGAAGTACTGGGGGGGGAGAGAGAAACACTGGGGAGAGAGAGAGAGAAACACTGGGGGTCGGAGAGATTGGAATACACTGCGGGGAGAGTGAGAGAAACACTGGGGGGGGGAGAGAGAGAAACACTGGGGGGAGAGAGAGAGAAACACTGGGGGGAGAGAGAGAGAGAGAGAAAGACTGGGGTGAGAGAGATAAACATTGGGGGTAGAGAGAGAAACACTGGGGGAAGAGAGAGAAACACTGGGGGGAGTAGAGATTGAGATACATTCGGGGGAGAGAGAGAGAAACACTGGGGGAGAGAGAGAAGCACTCGGGAGAGAGAGAGAAGCAATGGGGGGGAGAGAGAAACATTGTGGGGAGAGAGAGAAACACTGGGGGGTGAGAGAGAAACACTGGGGGTCGGAGAGATTGGAATACACTGCGGGGAGAGAGAGAGAAACACTGGGGGGGAGAGAGAGAAACACTGGGGGGAGAGAGAGAGAAACACTGGGGGGAGAGAGAGAGATAAACACTGGGGGAGGAGAGAGGGTAACACTGGGGGAGAGAGAGAAATACTGGGGGGAGAGAGAAATACTGGGGAGAGAGAGAAACATCGGAGAGAGAGAGAGAAATACTGGGGGGAGAGAGAGAGAGAAAGACTGGGGGAAGAGAGAGAAACACTGCGGGGAGGAGAGAGGGAAACACTGGGTGGAGAGAGAGAGAGAAACAATGGGGGAGAGAGAGAGAGAAACACTGGGGGAAGAGAGAGAGATAGAAACACTGGGGGGCGAGAGAGAAACACTGCGGGGAGGAGAGAGGGAAACACTGGGTAGAGAGAGAGAGAAACAATGGGGGAGAGAGAGAGAGAAACACTGGGGGAGAGAATGATTTAAACAGTCGGGAGAGAGAGAGAGAAACACTGGGGGGAGAGAGAGAGAGAAACATTGGGGGGAGATAGAGAAACACTGGGGTGCGGAGAGGGAGAGAAACACTGGGGGTGAGAGAGAAACACTGGGGAGAGAGAGAAACACTGGGGAGAGAGAGAGAAACACCGGGGAGAGAGAGAGAAATACTGGGGGGAGAGAGAGAAAAACTGGGGGGAGGAGAGAGTGAAACACTGGGGAGGGGGACAGAGAGAGAAACACTGGGGAGAGAGAGAGAGAAATACTGGGGGGGAGAGAGAGCGAAAAAAACTGGGGGCACACAAAGAGAGAGTGAAAAACTGGGGGGAGAGAGAGAGAGAAACACTGGGGGGGTGAGAGAGAGAAAACACTGTGGGGAGAGAGAGAGAAACACTGGGGGGAGGAGAGACAGAGAAACACTGAGGGGAGAGAGAGAGAAACACTGGGGGAGATAGAGAAACACTGGGTGGCGGAGAGAGAGAGAAACACTGGCGAGAGAGAGAAACACTGGGGAGAGAGAGAGAGAAATACTGGGGGGAGGAGAGAGAGAAACACTGGGGGGGGGGCAGACAGGGAGATACACTGGGGGAGAGAGAGAGAGAAACACTGGTTGGGGAGAGAGAGAAACACTGGGCGGAGAGAGAGAGAGAAACACTGGGGGGAGGAGAGAGGGAAACACTGGGTGGAGAGAGAGAGAAACACTGGGGGGAGAGAGAGCGAGAAACACTGGGGGAGAGAAAGATTTAAACACTCGGGGGAGAGTGAGAGAGAAACACTGGGGGGAGAGTGAGAATGAAACACTGGGGGAGAGAGAGAAACACTGGGGGGAGAGAGAGAGAGAAAGACTGGGGGAGAGAGAGAAACACTGCGGGGAGGAGAGAGGGAAACACTGGGTGGAGAGAGAGAGAGAAACATTGGGGGAGAGAGAGAGAGAAAGACTGTGCGGAGAGAGAGAAACACTGTGAGGTGGAGAGAGAGAGAATCCATGGGGGGAGAGAGAGAAACACTGGGGAGAGAGAGAAACTTTGGGGAGAGAGAGAAACTCTGGGGAGAGATAGAAACACTGGGGGGAGAGAGAGAGAGAAACACTGGGGGAGAGAGAGAAACACTGGGAGGAGAGTGAGAAACACTGGGGGGAGAAGAGAGAGAAACACTGGGGAGGTGGACAGAGAGAAACACTGGGGAGAGAGAGAAAGATTGGGGAGAGAGATGAACTCTGGGGAGAGATAGAAACACTGGGGGGAGAGAGAGAGAGAAACACTGGGGGGAGAGAGAGAAACACTGGGGGAGAGAGAGAAACACTGCGGGGAGGAGAGAGAGAAACACTGGGGCGGGGGACAGGGGTAGTAACACTGGGGATAGAGAGAGAGAGAAACACTGGGGGGAGAGATAGAGAGAGAAAAACAAGGGAGAGAGAGAAACACTGGGGAGTGAGAGAGAAACACTGGGTGGAGAGAGTGAAACACTGGGTGGAGAGAGAGAGAGAAACAATGGGGGTGGGAGAGAGAGAGAAACACTGGGGGGAGAGAGAGAGAAACAATGGGTGGAGAGAGAGAAACACTGGGGGGGGAGAGAGAGAAACAACGGGTGGAGAGAGCGAAACACTGGGGGGAGAGAGAGAGAGAAACACTGGGGAGGAGAGAGAGAAACACTGGGGGGACACAGAGGGAAACACTGTAGGGGAGAGAGAGAGAAACAATGGGGGGAGGGAGAGAGAAACACTGGGAGAGAGAGAGAGAAACAGTGGGGGGAGAGAGAGAAACACTGTGGAGAGAGAGAGAGAAACACTGGGGGGAGAGAGAGAGAGAAACACTGGGGAGAGAGAGAGGGACTAGAGAAAAACTGGGGTGAGACAGATAAACACTGGGGAGAGAGAGTGAAGCACTGGGGGGAGAGAGAGAAACATTGGGGGGAGAGAGAGAGAAACACTGGGAGAGAGAGAGAGAAACAGTGGGGGGAGAGAGAGAAACACTGGGGAGAGAGAGAGGGACTAGAGAAAAACTGGGGTGAGACAGATAAACACTGGGGAGAGAGAGTGAAACACTGGGGAACGAGAGGGAAACACTGGGTGGAGTAGAGATTGGGATACATTGCGGGGAGAGAGAGAGAAACATTGGGGGGGAGAGAGAAACACTGGGGGGAGAGAGAGAGAAACACTGTGGGGATAGAGAGAGACAGAAACACTGGGGGGAGAGGGAGAGTCACTGGGGGGAGAGAGAGAGAGAGAGAGGAACACTGGTGAGCGAGAGGGAGAAACAGTGGGGGGAGGAGAGAGAAAGAAACACTGGGGGAGAGAGAGATCGAAGCACATGGTGTGGGAGAGAGAGAGAAACACTGGGTGGGGGAGAGAGAGAGAGAGAAACACAGGTGGGAGGAGAGAGAGAAACACTGCGGGGGAGATAGAGAGAAACACTGGGAGAGAGAGAGAGAGAAACAGGGGGGGAGGGAGAGAGAAACACTGGGGGAGAGAGACAGAATGACTGGGGGGAGAGAGAGAGAAACATTGGGGAGAGAGAGAGAGAAACAGTGTGGGGAGAGAGAGAAACACTGGGGAGAGAGAGAGAGCGAGAAACACTGGGGGAGAGAGAGGGAGAGAAACACTTGGGAGAGAGAGAGGGAGAGAGAAAGACTGGGGTGAGAGAGATAAACATTGGGGGGAGAGAGAGAAACACTGGGGTAAGAGAGAGAAACACTGGGGGGAGTAGAGATTGAGATACATTGGGGGGGAGAGAGAGAGAAACACTGGGGGAGAGAGAGAAGCACTGGGGAGAGAGAGAGAAGCACTGCGGGGGGAGAGAGAAACATTGTGGGGAGAGAGAGAAACACTGGGGGTCGGAGAGATTGGGATACACTGCGGGGAGAGAGAGAGAAACACTGGGGGGGAGAGAGAGAAACACTGGGGGGAGAGAGAGAGAAACACTGGGGGGAGAGAGAGAGAGAAACACTGGGGGGGGAGAGAGGGTAACACTGGGAGAGAGAGAGAAATACTGGGGGGAGAGAGAGAGAAACACTGGGGGGAGAGAGAGAGAAAGACTGGGGCGAGAGAGAGAGAAACACTGGGGGGAGAGAGAGAAAGACTGGGGGGAGAGAGCGAGAAACACTGGGGGGAGATAGAGAAACAATGGGGGGCGGAGAGAGAGAAACACTGGGCGTGAGAGAGAAACTCTGGGGAGAGAGAGAAGCACTGGGAGGGGGAGAGAGAAACATTGGGGGGAGAGAGAGAAACACTGTTGGGTGAGAGAGAGAAATACTGGGGGGGGGAGAGAGAGAGAAACACTGTGGCCGAGAGAGAAAACACTGGGGGGGATAGAGAAAGAGAGAAACACTGGGAGGGGGAGAGCGAGAAACACTGTGGGGATAGAGAGAGACAGAAACACTGGGGGGAGAGGGAGAGTCACTGGGGGGAGAGAGAGAGAGAGAGAGGAACACTGGTGAGCGAGAGGGAGAAACAGTGGGGGGAGGAGAGAGAAAGAAACACTGGGGGAGAGAGAGATCGAAGCACATGGTGTGGGAGAGAGAGAGAAACACTGGGTGGGGGAGAGAGAGAGAGAGAAACACAGGTGGGAGGAGAGAGAGAAACACTGCGGGGGAGATAGAGAGAAACACTGGGAGAGAGAGAGAGAGAAACAGGGGGGGGAGGGAGAGAGAAACACTGGGGGAGAGAGACAGAATGACTGGGGGGAGAGAGAGAGAAACATTGGGGAGAGAGAGAGAGAAACAGTGTGGGGAGAGAGAGAAACACTGGGGAGAGAGAGAGAGCGAGAAACACTGGGGGAGAGAGAGGGAGAGAAACACTTGGGAGAGAGAGAGGGAGAGAGAAAGACTGGGGCGAGAGAGATAAACATTGGGGGGAGAGAGAGAAACACTGGGGTAAGAGAGAGAAACACTGGGGGGAGTAGAGATTGAGATACATTGGGGGGGAGAGAGAGAGAAACACTGGGGGAGAGAGAGAAGCACTGGGGAGAGAGAGAGAAGCACTGCGGGGGGAGAGAGAAACATTGTGGGGAGAGAGAGAAACACTGGGGGTCGGAGAGATTGGGATACACTGCGGGGAGAGAGAGAGAAACACTGGGGGGGAGAGAGAGAAACACTGGGGGGAGAGAGAGAGAAACACTGGGGGGAGAGAGAGAGAGAAACACTGGGGGGGGAGAGAGGGTAACACTGGGAGAGAGAGAGAAATACTGGGGGGAGAGAGAGAGAAACACTGGGGGGAGAGAGAGAGAAAGACTGGGGCGAGAGAGAGAGAAACACTGGGGGGAGAGAGAGAAAGACTGGGGGGAGAGAGCGAGAAACACTGGGGGGAGATAGAGAAACAATGGGGGGCGGAGAGAGAGAAACACTGGGCGTGAGAGAGAAACTCTGGGGAGAGAGAGAGAAGCACTGGGAGGGGGAGAGAGAAACATTGGGGGGAGAGAGAGAAACACTGTTGGGTGAGAGAGAGAAATACTGGGGGGGGGAGAGAGAGAGAAACACTGTGGCCGAGAGAGAAAACACTGGGGGGGATAGAGAAAGAGAGAAACACTGGGAGGAGAGAGAGAGAGAAACACTGGGGAGAGAGAGGGAGAAACAGTGGGGGGAGGAGAGAGAGAGAAACACTGGGGAGAGAGAGGGAGAAACAGTGGGGGGAGGAGAGAGAAAGAAACACTGGGGGAGAGAGAGAGAGAGAGAAACACATGGTGTGGGAGAGAGAGAGAAACACTGGGGGAGGAGAGATTGAGATACACTGGGGGGAGAGAGAGAGAAACACTGGGGGAGAGAGAGAGTGAAACACTGGGGGGAGCGAGCGAGAAATACTGGGGGGAGAAGAGAGAAACACTGGGGGGAGAGAGAGAAACAGTGGGGGGAGGAGAGATTGAGATACACTGGGGGGAGAGAGAGAGAGAAACACTGGGGGGAGAGAGAGAGAAAGACTGGGGCGAGAGAGAGAGAGAGAAACACTGGGGGGAGAGAGAGAGAGAAACACTGGGGGGAGAGGGAGAAACAGTGGGGCGAGAGAGAGAGAAACAATGGGGGGAGATAGAGCTACAATGGGGGGCGGAGAGAGAGAGAAACACTAAGGGTGAGAGAGAAACATTGGGGAGAGAGAGAACACTGGGGAGAGAGAGAGAAACACCGGGGAGACAGAGAGAAATACTGGGGGGAGAGAGAGAAACACTGGGGTGAGAGAGAGAGAGAAACACTGGGGAGAGAGAGAGGGACTAGAGAAAAACTGGGGTGAGACAGATAAACACTGGGGAGAGAGCGTGAAGCACTGGGGGGAGAGAGATAAACATTGGGGGGAGAGAGAGAAACACTGGGGGACGAGAGGGAAACACTGGGTGGAGTAGAGATTGGGATACATTGCGGGGAGAGAGAGAGAAACACTGGGGGGGAGAGAGAAACACTGGGGGGAGAGAGAGAGAAACACTGTGGGGATAGAGAGAGAGAGAAACACTGGGGGGAGAGGGAGAGTCACTGGGGGGAGAGAGAGAGAGAGAGGAACACTGGTAGGCGAGAGGGAGAAACAGTGGGGGGAGGAGAGAGAAAGAAACACTGGGGGAGAGAGAGATAGAAGCACATGGTGTGGGAGCGAGAGAGAAACACTGGGTGGGGGAGAGAGAGAAAAACTGGGGGGAGGAGAGAGGGTAACACTGGGTGGAGTGAGAGAGAGAAACACTGGGGGGAGAGAGAGAAACACTGGGGGAGGAGAGATTGAGATACACTGGGGGGAGAGAGAGATAAACACTGGGGGAGAGAGTGAGTGAGAAATACTGGGGGGGCAGAGAGAGAATCACTGGGGGGAGAGAGAGAGAGAGAGAGAAACACAGGTGGGAGGAGAGAGAGAAACACTGCGGGGGAGATAGAGAGAAACACTGGGGGGGAGAGACAGAATGACTGGGGGGAGAGAGAGAGAAACATTGGGGAGAGAGAGAGAGAAACAGTGTGGGGAGAGAGAGAAACACTGGGGAGAGAGAGAGAGCGAGAAACACTGGGGGAGAGAGAGAGAGAGAAATACTTGGGAGAGAGAGAGGGAGAGAGAAAGACTGGGGTGAGAGAGATAAACATTGGGGAGAGAGAGAGAAACACTGGGGGAAGAGAGAGAAACACTGGGGGGAGTAGAGATTGAGATACATTGGGGGGGAGAGAGAGAGAAACACCGGGGGAGAGAGAGAAGCACTGGGGAGAGAGAGAGAAGCACTGTGGGGGGAGAGAGAAACATTGGGGGGTGAGAGAGAAACACTGGGGGTCGGAGAGATTGGAATACACTGCGGGGAGAGAGAGAGAAACACTGGGGGGGGAGAGACAGAAACACTGGGGGGTGAGAGAGAAACACTGGGGGTCGGAGAGATTGGAATACACTGCGGGGAGAGAGAGAGAAACACTGGGGGGGAGAGAGAGAAACACTGGGGGGAGAGAGAGAGAAACACTGGGGGGAGAGAGAGAGATAAACACTGGGGGAGGAGAGAGGGTAACACTGGGGGAGAGAGAGAAATACTGGGGGGAGAGAGAAACACTGGGGAGAGAGAGAGAAACATCGGAGAGAGAGAGAGAAATACTGGGGGGAGAGAGAGAGAGAAAGACTGGGGGGAGAGAGAGAAACACTGCGGGGAGGAGAGAGGGAAACACTGGGTGGAGAGAGAGAGAGAAACAATGGGGGAGAGAGAGAGAGAAACACTGGGGGAAGAGAGAGAGATAGAAACACTGGGGGGCGAGAGAGAAACACTGCGGGGAGGAGAGAGGGAAACACTGGGTAGAGAGAGAGAGAGAAACAATGGGGGAGAGAGAGAGAGAAACACTGGGGGGAGATAGAGAAACACTGGGGTGCGGAGAGGGAGAGAAACACTGGGGGTGAGAGAGAAACACTGGGGAGAGAGAGAAACACTGGGGAGAGAGAGAGAAACACCGGGGAGAGAGAGATAAATACTGGGGGGAGAGAGAGAAAAACTGGGGGGAGGAGAGAGTGAAACACTGGGGAGGGGGACAGAGAGAGAAACACTGGGGAGAGAGAGAGAGAAATACTGGGGGGGAGAGAGAGCGAAAAAAACTGGGGGCACACAAAGAGAGAGTGAAAAACTGGGGGGAGAGAGAGAGAGAAACACTGGGGGGGTGAGAGAGAGAAAACACTGTGGGGAGAGAGAGAGAAACACTGGGGGGAGGAGAGAGAGAGAAACACTGAGGGGAGAGAGAGAGAAACACTGGGGGAGATAGAGAAACACTGGGTGGCGGAGAGAGAGAGAAACACTGGGGGAGGGAGAGAAACACTGGGGAGAGAGAGAAAAACTGGGGAGAGAGAGAGAAACACTGGCGAGAGAGAGAAACACTGGGGAGAGAGAGAGAGAAATACTGGGGGGAGGAGAGAGAGAAACACTGGGGGGTGCAGACAGGGAGATACACTGGGGGAGAGAGAGAGAGAAACACTGGTTGGGGAGAGAGAGAAACACTGGGCGGAGAGAGAGAGAGAAACACTGGGGGGAGGAGAGAGGGAAACACTGGGTGGAGAGAGAGAGAAACACTGTGGGGAGAGAGAGCGAGAAACACTGGGGGAGAGAAAGATTTAAACACTCGGGGGAGAGTGAGAGCGAAACACTGGGGGGAGAGAGAGAATGAAACACTGGGGGAGAGAGAGAAACACTGGGGGGAGAGAGAGAGAGAAAGACTGGGGGAGAGAGAGAAACACTGCGGGGAGGAGAGAGGGAAACACTGGGTGGAGAGAGAGAGAGAAACATTGGGGGAGAGAGAGAGAGAAAGACTGTGGGGAGAGAGAGAAACACTGTGAGGTGGAGAGAGAGAGAATCCATGGGGGGAGAGAGAGAAACACTGGGGAGAGAGAGAAACTTTGGGGAGAGAGAGAAACTCTGGGGAGAGATAGAAACACTGGGGGGAGAGAGAGAGAGAAACACTGGGGGAGAGAGAGAAACACTGGGAGGAGAGTGAGAAACACTGGGGGGAGAAGAGAGAGAAACACTGGGGAGGTGGACAGAGAGAAATACTGGGGAGAGAGAGAAAGATTGGGGAGAGAGATGAACTCTGGGGAGAGATAGAAACACTGGGGGGAGAGAGAGAAACACTGAGGGGAGGAGAGAGAGAAACACTGGGGCGGGGGACAGGGGTAGTAACACTGGGGATAGAGAGAGAGAGAAACACTGGGGGGAGAGATAGAGAGAGAAAAACAAGGGAGAGAGAGAAACACTGGGGAGTGAGAGAGAAACACTGGGTGGAGAGAGTGAAACACTGGGTGGAGAGAGAGAGAGAAACAATGGGGGTGGGAGAGAGAGAGAAACACTGGGGGGAGAGAGAGAGAAACAATGGGTGGAGAGAGAGAAACACTGGGGGGAGAGAGAGAGAAACAACGGGTGGAGAGAGCGAAACACTGGGGGGAGAGAGAGAGAGAAACACTGGGGAGGAGAGAGAGAAACACTGGGGGGACACAGAGGGAAACACTGTAGGGGAGAGAGAGAGAAACAATGGGGGGAGGGAGAGAGAAACACTGGGAGAGAGAGAGAGAAAGACTGGGGAGGGAGAGAGAGAGAAACGCTGGGGAGGGAGAGACAGAGAAACACTGGGAGGAGTGAGAGAGAGAATCACTGGGGAGAGAGAGAGAGAAACAGTGGGGGGAGAGAGAGAAACACTGTGGAGAGAGAGAGAGAAACACTGGGGGGAGAGAGAGAGAGAAACACTGGGGAGAGAGAGAGGGACTAGAGAAAAACTGGGGTGAGACAGATAAACACTGGGGAGAGAGAGAGAAACATTGGGGGGAGAGAGAGAAACACTGGGGGGGAGAGAGAAACACTGGGGGGAGAGAGAGAGAAACACTGTGGGGATAGAGAGAGACAGAAACACTGGGGGGAGAGGGAGAGTCACTGGGGGGAGAGAGAGAGAGAGAGGAACACTGGTGAGCGAGAGGGAGAAACAGTGGGGGGAGGAGAGAGAAAGAAACACTGGGGGAGAGAGAGATCGAAGCACATGGTGTGGGAGAGAGAGAGAAACACTGGGTGGGGGAGAGAGAGAGAGAGAAACACAGGTGGGAGGAGAGAGAGAAACACTGCGGGGGAGATAGAGAGAAACACTGGGAGAGAGAGAGAGAAACAGTGGGGGGAGAGAGAGAAACACTGTGGAGAGAGAGAGAGAAACACTGGGGGGAGAGAGAGAGAGAAACACTGGGGAGAGAGAGAGGGACTAGAGAAAAACTGGGGTGAGACAGATAAACACTGGGGAGAGAGAGAGAAACATTGGGGGGAGAGAGAGAAACACTGGGGGACGAGAGGGAAACATTGGGTGGAGTAGAGATTGGGATACATTGCGGGGAGAGAGAGAGAAACATTGGGGGGGGAGAGAGAAACACTGGGGGGAGAGAGAGAGAAACACTGTGGGGATAGAGAGAGACAGAAACACTGGGGGGAGAGGGAGAGTCACTGGGGGGAGAGAGAGAGAGGAACACTGGTGAGCGAGAGGGAGAAACAGTGGGGGGAGGAGAGAGAAAAGTAACACTGGGGGAGAGAGAGATCGAAGCACATGGTGTGGGAGAGAGAGAGAAACACTGGGTGGGGGAGAGAGAGAGAGAGAAACACAGGTGGGAGGAGAGAGAGAAACACTGCGGGGGAGATCGAGAGAAACACTGGGAGAGAGAGAGAGAGAAACAGGGGGGGGAGGGAGAGAGAAACACTGGGGGAGAGAGACAGAATGACTGGGGGGAGAGAGAGAGAAACATTGGGGAGAGAGAGAGAGAAACAGTGTGGGGAAAGAGAGAAACACTGGGGAGAGTGAGAGAGCGAGAAACACTGGGGGAGAGAGAGGGAGAGAAACACTTGGGAGAGAGAGAGGGAGAGAGAAAGACTGGGGTGAGAGAGATAAACATTGGGGGGAGAGAGAGAAACACTGGGGGAAGAGAGAGAAACACTTGGGGGAGTAGAGATTGAGATACATTGGGGGGGAGAGCGAGAGAAACACTGGGGGAGAGAGAGAAGCACTGGGGAGAGAGAGAGAAGCACTGCGGGGGGAGAGAGAAACATTGTGGGGAGAGAGAGAAACACTGGGGGTCGGAGAGATTGGGATACACTGCGGGGAGAGAGAGAGAAACACTGGGGGGGAGAGAGAGAAACACTGGGGGGAGAGAGAGAGAAACACTGGGGGGAGAGAGAGAGAGAAACACTGGGGGGGGGAGAGGGTAACACTGGGAGAGAGAGAGAAATACTGGGGGGAGAGAGAGAGAAACACTGGGGGGAGAGAGAGAGAAAGACTGGGGCGAGAGAGAGAGAAACACTGGGGGGAGAGAGAGAAAGACTGGGGGGAGAGAGCGAGAAACACTGGGGGGAGATAGAGAAACAATGGGGGGCGGAGAGAGAGAAACACTGGGCGTGAGAGAGAAACTCTGGGGAGAGAGAGAGAAGCACTGGGAGGGGGAGAGAGAAACATTGGGGGGAGAGAGAGAAACACTGTTGGGTGAGAGAGAGAAATACTGGGGGGGGGGAGAGAGAGAGAAACACTGTGGCCGAGAGAGAAAACACTGGGGGGGATAGAGAAAGAGAGAAACACTGGGAGGGGGAGAGCGAGAAACACTGGGGGGAGAGAGAGAGAGAAACACTGGGGAGAGAGAGGGAGAAACAGTGGGGGGAGGAGAGAGAAAGAAACACTGGGGGAGAGAGAGAGAGAGAGAAACACATGGTGTGGGAGAGAGAGAGAAACACTGGGGGGAAACAGTGAAACACTGGGGGAGAGAGAGAAACACTGGGGGAGGAGAGATTGAGATACACTGGGGGGAGAGAGAGAGAAACACTGGGGGAGAGAGAGAGTGAAACACTGTGGGGAGCGAGCGAGAAATACTGGGGGGAGAAGAGAGAAACACTGGGGGGGAGAGAGAGAAACAGTGGGGGGAGGAGAGATTGAGATACACTGGGGGGAGAGAGAGAGAGAAACACTGGGGGGAGAGAGAGAGAAAGACTGGGGCGAGAGAGAGAGAGAGAAACACTGGGGGGAGAGAGAGAGAGAAACACTGGGGGGAGAGGGAGAAACAGTGGGGCGAGAGAGAGAGAAACAATGGGGGGAGATAGAGCTACAATGGGGGGCGGAGAGAGAGAGAAACACTAAGGGTGAGAGAGAAACATTGGGGAGAGAGAGAACACTGGGGAGAGAGAGAGAAACACCGGGGAGACAGAGAGAAATACTGGGGGGAGAGAGAGAAACACTGGGGTGAGAGAGAGAGAGAAACACTGGGGAGAGAGAGAGGGACTAGAGAAAAACTGGGGTGAGACAGATAAACACTGGGGAGAGAGCGTGAAGCACTGGGGGGAGAGAGATAAACATTGGGGGGAGAGAGAGAAACACTGGGGGACGAGAGGGAAACACTGGGTGGAGTAGAGATTGGGATACATTGCGGGGAGAGAGAGAGAAACACTGGGGGGGAGAGAGAAACACTGGGGGGAGAGAGAGAGAAACACTGTGGGGATAGAGAGAGAGAGAAACACTGGGGGGAGAGGGAGAGTCACTGGGGGGAGAGAGAGAGAGAGAGGAACACTGGTAGGCGAGAGGGAGAAACAGTGGGGGGAGGAGAGAGAAAGAAACACTGGGGGAGAGAGAGATAGAAGCACATGGTGTGGGAGCGAGAGAGAAACACTGGGTGGGGGAGAGAGAGAAAAACTGGGGGGAGGAGAGAGGGTAACACTGGGTGGAGTGAGAGAGAGAAACACTGGGGGGAGAGAGAGAAACACTGGGGGAGGAGAGATTGAGATACACTGGGGGGAGAGAGAGATAAACACTGGGGGAGAGAGTGAGTGAGAAATACTGGGGGGGCAGAGAGAGAATCACTGGGGGGAGAGAGAGAGAGAGAGAGAAACACAGGTGGGAGGAGAGAGAGAAACACTGCGGGGGAGATAGAGAGAAACACTGGGGGGGAGAGACAGAATGACTGGGGGGAGAGAGAGAGAAACATTGGGGAGAGAGAGAGAGAAACAGTGTGGGGAGAGAGAGAAACACTGGGGAGAGAGAGAGAGCGAGAAACACTGGGGGAGAGAGAGAGAGAGAAATACTTGGGAGAGAGAGAGGGAGAGAGAAAGACTGGGGTGAGAGAGATAAACATTGGGGAGAGAGAGAGAAACACTGGGGGAAGAGAGAGAAACACTGGGGGGAGTAGAGATTGAGATACATTGGGGGGGAGAGAGAGAGAAACACCGGGGGAGAGAGAGAAGCACTGGGGAGAGAGAGAGAAGCACTGTGGGGGGAGAGAGAAACATTGGGGGGTGAGAGAGAAACACTGGGGGTCGGAGAGATTGGAATGCACTGCGGGGAGAGAGAGAGAAACACTGGGGGGGGAGAGACAGAAACACTGGGGGGTGAGAGAGAAACACTGGGGGTCGGAGAGATTGGAATACACTGCGGGGAGAGAGAGAGAAACACTGGGGGGGAGAGAGAGAAACACTGGGGGGAGAGAGAGAGAAACACTGGGGGGAGAGAGAGAGATAAACACTGGGGGAGGAGAGAGGGTAACACTGGGGGAGAGAGAGAAATACTGGGGGGAGAGAGAAACACTGGGGAGAGAGAGAGAAACATCGGAGAGAGAGAGAGAAATACTGGGGGGAGAGAGAGAAAGACTGGGGGGAGAGAGAGAAACACTGCGGGGAGGAGAGAGGGAAACACTGGGTGGAGAGAGAGAGAGAAACAATGGGGGAGAGAGAGAGAGAAACACTGGGGGAAGAGAGAGAGATAGAAACACTGGGGGGCGAGAGAGAAACACTGCGGGGAGGAGAGAGGGAAACACTGGGTAGAGAGAGAGAGAAACAATGGGGGAGAGAGAGAGAGAAACACTGGGGGAGAGAATGATTTAAACAGTAGGGAGAGAGAGAGAGAAACACTGGGGGGAGAGAGAGAGAGAAACATTGGGGGGAGATAGAGAAACACTGGGGTGCGGAGAGGGAGAGAAACACTGGGGGTGAGAGAGAAACACTGGGGAGAGAGAGAAACACTGGGGAGAGAGAGAGAAACACCGGGGAGAGAGAGATAAATACTGGGGGGAGAGAGAGAAAAACTGGGGGGAGGAGAGAGTGAAACACTGGGGAGGGGGACAGAGAGAGAAACACTGGGGAGAGAGAGAGAGAAATACTGGGGGGGAGAGAGAGCGAAAAAAACTGGGGGCACACAAAGAGAGAGTGAAAAACTGGGGGGAGAGAGAGAGAGAAACACTGGGGGGGTGAGAGAGAGAAAACACTGTGGGGAGAGAGAGAGAAACACTGGGGGGAGGAGAGAGAGAGAAACACTGAGGGGAGAGAGAGAGAAACACTGGGGGAGATAGAGAAACACTGGGTGGCGGAGAGAGAGAGAAACACTGGGGGAGGGAGAGAAACACTGGGGAGAGAGAGAAAAACTGGGGAGAGAGAGAGAAACACTGGCGAGAGAGAGAAACACTGGGGAGAGAGAGAGAGAAATACTGGGGGGAGGAGAGAGAGAAACACTGGGGGGGGGGCAGACAGGGAGATACACTGGGGGAGAGAGAGAGAGAAACACTGGTTGGGGAGAGAGAGAAACACTGGGCGGAGAGAGAGAGAGAAACACTGGGGGGAGGAGAGAGGGAAACACTGGGTGGAGAGAGAGAGAAACACTGTGGGGAGAGAGAGCGAGAAACACTGGGGGAGAGAAAGATTTAAACACTCGGGGGAGAGTGAGAGAGAAACACTGGGGGGAGAGAGAGAATGAAACACTGGGGGAGAGAGAGAAACACTGGGGGGAGAGAGAGAGAGAAAGACTGGGGGAGAGAGAGAAACACTGCGGGGAGGAGAGAGGGAAACACTGGGTGGAGAGAGAGAGAGAAACATTGGGGGAGAGAGAGAGAGAAAGACTGTGGGGAGAGAGCGAAACACTGTGAGGTGGAGAGAGAGAGAATCCATGGGGGGAGAGAGAGAAACACTGGGGAGAGAGAGAAACTTTGGGGAGAGAGAGAAACTCTGGGGAGAGATAGAAACACTGGGGGGAGAGAGAGAGAGAAACACTGGGGGAGAGAGAGAAACACTGGGAGGAGAGTGAGAAACACTGGGGGGAGAAGAGAGAGAAACACTGGGGAGGTGGACAGAGAGAAATACTGGGGAGAGAGAGAAAGATTGGGGAGAGAGATGAACTCTGGGGAGAGATAGAAACACTGGGGGGAGAGAGAGAGAGAAACACTGGGGGGAGAGAGAGAAACACTGGGGGGAGAGAGAGAAACACTGCGGGGAGGAGAGAGAGAAACACTGGGGCGGGGGACAGGGGTAGTAACACTGGGGATAGAGAGAGAGAGAAACACTGGGGGGAGAGATAGAGAGAGAAAAACAAGGGAGAGAGAGAAACACTGGGGAGTGAGAGAGAAACACTGGGTGGAGAGAGTGAAACACTGGGTGGAGAGAGAGAGAGAAACAATGGGGGTGGGAGAGAGAGAGAAACACTGGGGGGAGAGAGAGAGAAACAATGGGTGGAGAGAGAGAAACACTGGGGGGAGAGAGAGAGAAACAACGGGTGGAGAGAGCGAAACACTGGGGGGAGAGAGAGAGAGAAACACTGGGGAGGAGAGAGAGAAACACTGGGGGGACACAGAGGGAAACACTGTAGGGGAGAGAGAGAGAAACAATGGGGGGAGGGAGAGAGAAACACTGGGAGAGAGAGAGAGAAAGACTGGGGAGGGAGAGAGAGAGAAACGCTGGGGAGGGAGAGACAGAGAAACACTGGGAGGAGTGAGAGAGAGAATCACTGGGGAGAGAGAGAGAGAAACAGTGGGGGGAGAGAGAGAAACACTGTGGAGAGAGAGAGAGAAACACTGGGGGGAGAGAGAGAGAGAAACACTGGGGAGAGAGAGAGGGACTAGAGAAAAACTGGGGTGAGACAGATAAACACTGGGGAGAGAGAGAGAAACATTGGGGGGAGAGAGAGAAACACTGGGGGGGAGAGAGAAACACTGGGGGGAGAGAGAGAGAAACACTGTGGGGATAGATGGAGACAGAAACACTGGGGGGAGAGGGAGAGTCACTGGGGGGAGAGAGAGAGAGAGAGGAACACTGGTGAGCGAGAGGGAGAAACAGTGGGGGGAGGAGAGAGAAAGAAACACTGGGGGAGAGAGAGATCGAAGCACATGGTGTGGGAGAGAGAGAGAAACACTGGGTGGGGGAGAGAGAGAGAGAGAAACACAGGTGGGAGGAGAGAGAGAAACACTGCGGGGGAGATAGAGAGAAACACTGGGGGGGAGAGAGAGAGAAACAGGTGGGGGAGGGAGAGAGAAACACTGGGGGAGAGAGACAGAATGACTGGGGGGAGAGAGAGAGAAACATTGGGGAGAGAGAGAGAGAAACAGTGTGGGGAGAGAGAGAAACACTGTGGAGAGAGAGAGAGCGAGAAACACTGGGGGAGAGAGAGAGAGAGAGAAACACTTGGGAGAGAGAGAGGGAGAGAGAAAGACTGGGGTGAGAGAGATAAACATTGGGGGGAGAGAGAGAAACACTGGGGGAAGAGAGAGAAACACTGGGGGGAGTAGAGATTGAGATACATTGGGGGGGAGAGAGAGAGAAACACTGGGGGAGAGAGAGAAGCACTGGGGAGAGAGAGAGAAGCACTGTGGGGGGAGAGAGAAACATTGTGGGGAGAGAGAGAAACACTGGGGGTCGGAGAGATTGGGATACACTGCGGGGAGAGAGAGAGAAACACTGGGGGGGAGAGAGAGAAACACTGGGGGGAGAGAGAGAGAAACACTGGGGGGAGAGAGAGAGAGAAACACTGGGGGAGGAGAGAGGGTAACACTGGGGGAGAGAGAGAAATACTGGGGGGAGAGAGAGAGAAACACTGGTGGGAGAGAGAGAGAAAGACTCGGGCGAGAGAGAGAGAAACACTGGGGGGAGAGAGAGAAAGACTGGGGGGAGAGAGCGAGAAACACTGGGGGGAGATAGAGAAACAATGGGGGGCGGAGAGAGAGAAACACTGGGCGTGAGAGAGAAACTCTGGGGAGAGAGAGAGAAGCACTGGGAGGGGGAGAGAGAAACATTGGGGGGAGAGAGAGAAACACTGTTGGGTGAGAGAGAGAAATACTGGGGGGGGGAGAGAGAGAGAAACACTGTGGCCGAGAGAGAAAACACTGGGGGGGATAGAGAAAGAGAGAAACACTGGGAGGGGGAGAGCGAGAAACACTGGGGGGAGAGAGAGAGAGAAACACTGGGGAGAGAGAGGGAGAAACAGTGGGGGGAGGAGAGAGAAAGAAACACTGGGGGAGAGAGAGAGAGAGAGAAACACATGGTGTGGGAGAGAGAGAGAAACACTGGGGGGAAACAGTGAAACACTGGGGGAGAGAGAGAAACACTGGGGGAGGAGAGATTGAGATACACTGGGGGGAGAGAGAGAGAAACACTGGGGGAGAGAGAGAGTGAAACACTGGGGGGAGCGAGCGAGAAATACTGGGGGGAGAAGAGAGAAACACTGGGGGGGAGAGAGAGAAACAGTGGGGGGAGGAGAGATTGAGATACACTGGGGGGAGAGAGAGAGAGAAACACTGGGGGGAGAGAGAGAGAAAGACTGGGGCGAGAGAGAGAGAGAAACACTGGGGGGAGAGAGAGAGAAACACTGGGGGGAGAGGGAGAAACAGTGGGGCGAGAGAGAGAGAAACAATGGGGGGAGATAGAGCTACAATGGGGGGCGGAGAGAGAGAGGAACACTAAGGGTGAGAGAGAAACATTGGGGAGAGAGAGAACACTGTGGAGAGAGAGAGAAACACCGGGGAGACAGAGAGAAATACTGGGGGGACAGGGAGAAATACTGGGTGAAGAGAGAGAGAAACACTGGGGTGAGAGAGAGAGAGAAACACTGGGGAGAGAGAGAGGGACTAGAGAAAAACTGGGGTGAGACAGATAAACACTGGGGAGAGAGCGTGAAGCACTGGGGGGAGAGAGAGAAACATTGGGGGGAGAGAGAGAAACACTGGGGGACGAGAGGGAAATACTGGGTGGAGTAGAGATTGGGATACATTGCGGGGAGAGAGAGAGAAACACTGGGGGGAGAGAGAAACACTGGGGGGAGAGAGAGAGAAACACTGTGGGAATAGAGAGAGAGAGAAACACTGGGGGGAGAGGGAGAGTCACTGGGGGGAGAGAGAGAGAGAGAGGAACACTGGTAGGCGAGAGGGAGAAACAGTGGGGGGAGGAGAGAGAAAGAAACACTGGGGGAGAGAGAGATAGAAGCACATGGTGTGGGAGCGAGAGAGAAACACTGGGTGGGGGAGAGAGAGAAAAACTGGGGGGAGGAGAGAGGGTAACACTGGGTGGAGTGAGAGAGAGAAACACTGGGGGGAGAGAGAGAAACACTGGGGGAGGAGAGATTGAGATACACTGGGGGGAGAGAGAGATAAACACTGGGGGAGAGAGTGAGTGAGAAATACTGGGGGGGCAGAGAGAGAATCACTGGGGGGAGCGAGAGAGAGAGAGAAACACAGGTGGGAGGAGAGAGAGAAACACTGCGGGGGAGATAGAGAGAAACACTGGGGGGGAGAGACAGAATGACTGGGGGGAGAGAGAGAGAAACATTGGGGAGAGAGAGAGAGAAACAGTGTGGGGAGAGAGAGAAACACTGGGGAGAGAGAGAGCGAGAAACACTGGGGGAGAGAGAGAGAGAGAAACACTTGGGAGAGAGAGAGGGAGAGAGAAAGACTGGGGTGAGAGAGATAAACATTGGGGGGAGAGAGAGAAACACTGGGGGAAGAGAGAGAAACACTGGGGGGAGTAGAGATTGAGATACATTGGGGGGAGAGAGAGAGAAACACTGGGGGAGAGAGAGAAGCACTGGTGAGAGAGAGATAAGCACTGTGGGGGGAGAGAGAAACATTGGGGGGTGAGAGAGAAACACTGGGGGTCGGAGAGATTGGAATACACTGCGGGGAGAGAGAGAGAAACACTGGGGGGGGAGAGACAGAAACACTGGGGGGTGAGAGAGAAACACTGGGGGTCGGAGAGATTGGAATACACTGCGGGGAGAGAGAGAGAAACACTGGGGGGGAGAGAGAGAAACACTGGGGGGAGAGAGAGAGAAACACTGGGGGGAGAGAGAGAGAGATAAACACTGGGGGAGGAGAGAGGGTAACACTGGGGGAGAGAGAGAAATACTGGGGGGAGAGAGAAACACTGGGGAGAGAGAGAAACATCGGAGAGAGAGAGAGAAATACTGGGGGGAGAGAGAGAGAGAAAGACTGGGGGAAGAGAGAGAAACACTGCGGGGAGGAGAGAGGGAAACACTGGGTGGAGAGAGAGAGAGAAACAATGGGGGAGAGAGAGAGAGAAACACTGGGGGAAGAGAGAGAGATAGAAACACTGGGGGGCGAGAGAGAAACACTGCGGGGAGGAGAGAGGGAAACACTGGGTAGAGAGAGAGAGAAACAATGGGGGAGAGAGAGAGAGAAACACTGGGGGAGAGAATGATTTAAACAGTAGGGAGAGAGAGAGAGAAACACTGGGGGGAGAGAGAGAGAGAAACATTGGGGGGAGATAGAGAAACACTGGGGTGTGGAGAGGGAGAGAAACACTGGGGGTGAGAGAGAAACACTGGGGAGAGAGAGAAACACTGGGGAGAGAGAGAGAAACACCGGGGAGAGAGAGATAAATACTGGGGGGAGAGAGAGAAAAACTGGGGGGAGGAGAGAGTGAAACACTGGGGAGGGGGACAGAGAGAGAAACACTGGGGAGAGAGAGAGAGAAATACTGGGGGGGAGAGAGAGCGAAAAAAACTGGGGGCACACAAAGAGAGAGTGAAAAACTGGGGGGAGAGAGAGAGAGAAACACTGGGGGGGTGAGAGAGAGAAAACACTGTGGGGAGAGAGAGAGAAACACTGGGGGGAGGAGAGAGAGAGAAACACTGAGGGGAGAGAGAGAGAAACACTGGGGGAGATAGAGAAACACTGGGTGGCGGAGAGAGAGAGAAACACTGGGGGAGGGAGAGAAACACTGGGGAGAGAGAGAAAAACTGGGGAGAGAGAGAGAAACACTGGCGAGAGAGAGAAACACTGGGGAGAGAGAGAGAGAAATACTGGGGGGAGGAGAGAGAGAAACACTGGGGGGGGGGCAGACAGGGAGATACACTGGGGGAGAGAGAGAGAGAAACACTGGTTGGGGAGAGAGAGAAACACTGGGCGGAGAGAGAGAGAGAAACACTGGGGGGAGGAGAGAGGGAAACACTGGGTGGAGAGAGAGAGAAACACTGTGGGGAGAGAGAGCGAGAAACACTGGGGGAGAGAAAGATGTAAACACTCGGGGGAGAGTGAGAGAGAAACACTGGGGGGAGAGAGAGAATGAAACACTGGGGGGGAGAGAGAAACACTGGGGGGAGAGAGAGAGAGAAAGACTGGGGGAGAGAGAGAAACACTGCGGGGAGGAGAGAGGTAAACACTGGGTGGAGGGAGAGAGAGAAACATTGGGGGAGAGAGAGAGAGAAAGACTGTGGGGAGAGAGAGAAACACTGTGAGGTGGAGAGAGAGAGAATCCATGGGGGGAGAGAGAGAAACACTGGGGAGAGAGAGAAACTTTGGGGAGAGAGAGAAACTCTGGGGAGATGTAGAAACACTGGGGGGAGAGAGAGAGAGAAACACTGGGGGAGAGAGAGAAACACTGGGAGGAGAGTGAGAAACACTGGGGGGAGAAGAGAGAGAAACACTGGGGAGGTGGACAGAGAGAAACACTGGGGAGAGAGAGAAAGATTGGGGAGAGAGATGAACTCTGGGGAGAGATAGAAACACTGGGGGGAGAGAGAGAGAGAAACACTGGGGGGAGAGAGAGAAACACTGGGGGGAGAGAGAGAAACACTGCGGGGAGGAGAGAGAGAAACACTGGGGCGGGGGACAGGGGTAGTAACACTGAGGATAGAGAGAGAGAGAAACACTGGGGGGAGAGATAGAGAGAGAAAAACAAGGGAGAGAGAGAAACACTGGGGAGTGAGAGAGAAACACTGGGTGGAGAGAGTGAAACACTGGGTGGAGAGAGAGAGAGAAACAATGGGGGTGGGAGAGAGAGAGAAACACTGGGGGGAGAGAGAGAGAAACAATGGGTGGAGAGAGAGAAACACTGGGGGGAGAGAGAGAGAAACAACGGGTGGAGAGAGCGAAACACTGGGGGGAGAGAGAGAGAGAAACACTGGGGAGGAGACAGAGAAACACTGGGGGGACACAGAGGGAAACACTGTAGGGGAGAGAGAGAGAAACAATGGGGGGAGGGAGAGAGAAACACTGGGAGAGAGAGAGAGAAAGACTGGGGAGGGAGAGAGAGAGAAACGCTGGGGAGGGAGAGACAGAGAAACACTGGGAGGAGTGAGAGAGAGAATCACTGGGGAGAGAGAGAGAGAAACAGTGGGGGGAGAGAGAGAAACACTGTGGAGAGAGAGAGAGAAACACTGGGGGGAGAGAGAGAGAGAAACACTGGGGAGAGAGAGAGGGACTAGAGAAAAACTGGGGTGAGACAGATAAACACTGGGGAGAGAGAGAGAAACATTGGGGGGAGAGAGAGAAACACTGGGGGACGAGAGGGAAACACTGGGTGGAGTAGAGATTGGGATACATTGCGGGGAGAGAGAGAGAAACACTGGGGGGGAGAGAGAAACACTGGGGAGAGAGAGAGAGAAACACTGTGGGGATAGAGAGAGACAGAAACACTGGGGGGAGAGGGAGAGTCACTGGGAGGAGAGAGAGAGAGAGAGGAACACTGGTGAGCGAGAGGGAGAAACAGTGGGGGGAGGAGAGAGAAACAAACACTGGGGGAGAGAGAGATAGAAGCACATGGTGTGGGAGAGAGAGAGAAACACTGGGTGGGGGAGAGAGAGAAAAATTGGGGGGAGGAGAGAGGGTAACACTGGGTGGAGACAGAGAGAAACACTGGGGGGAGAGAGAGAAACACTGGGGGAGGAGAGATTGAGATACACTGGGGGGAGAGAGAGATAAACACTGGGGGAGAGAGTGAGTGAGAAATACTGGGGGGAGAGAGAGAGAATCACTAGGGGGAGAGAGAGAGAGAAACACAGGTGGGAGGAGAGAGAGAAACACTGCGGGGGAGATAGAGAGAAACACTGGGGGGGAGAGAGAGAGAAACAGGGGGGGGAGGGAGAGAGAAACACTGGGGGAGAGAGACAGAATGACTGGGGGGAGAGAGAGAGAAACATTGGGGAGAGAGAGAGAGAAACAGTGTGGGGAGAGAGAGAAACACTGGGGAGAGAGAGAGAGCGAGAAACACTGGGGGAGAGAGAGAGAGAGAAACACTTGGGAGAGAGAGAGGGAGAGAGAAAGACTGGGGTGAGAGAGATAAACATTGGGGGGAGAGAGAGAAACACTGGGGGAAGAGAGAGAAACACTGGGGGGAGTAGAGATTGAGATACATTGGGGGGGAGAGAGAGAGAAACACTGGGGGAGAGAGAGAAGCACTGGGGAGAGAGAGAGAAGCAATGCGGGGGGAGAGAGAAACATTGTGGGGAGAGAGAGAAACACTGGGGGTCGGAGAGATTGGGATACACTGCGGGGAGAGAGAGAGAAACACTGGGGGGGAGAGAGAGAAACACTGGGGGGAGAGAGAGAGAAACACTGGGGAGAGAGAGAGAGAGAAACACTGGGGGAGGAGAGAGGGTAACACTGGGGGAGAGAGAGAAATACTGGGGGGAGAGAGAGAGAAACACTGGGGGGAGAAAGAGAGAGAAATACTGGGGGAGGAGAGAGGGTAACACTGGGGGAGAGAGAGAAATACTGGGGGGAGAGAGAGAGAAACACTGGGGGGAGAGAGAGAGAAAGACTGGGGCGAGAGAGAGAGAAACACTGGGGGGAGAGAGAGAAAGACTGGGGGGAGAGAGCGAGAAACACTGGGGGGAGATAGAGAAACAATGGGGGGCGGAGAGAGAGAAACACTGGGCGTGAGAGAGAAACTCTGGGGAGAGAGAGAGAAGCACTGGGAGGGGGAGGGAGAAACATTGGGGGGAGAGAGAGAAACACTGTTGGGTGAGAGAGAGAAATACTGGGGGGGGGGGAGAGAGAGAGAAACACTGTGGCCGAGAGAGAAAACACTGGGGGGGATAGAGAAAGAGAGAAACACTGGGAGGGGGAGAGCGAGAAACACTGGGGAGAGAGAGAGAGAAACACTGGGGAGAGAGAGGGAGAAACAGTGGGGGGAGGAGAGAGAAAGAAACACTGGGGGAGAGAGAGAGAGAGAGAGAAACACATGGTGTGGGAGAGAGAGAGAAACACTGGGGGGAAACAGTGAAACACTGGGGGAGAGAGAGAAACACTGGGGGAGGAGAGATTGAGATACACTGGGGGGAGAGAGAGAGAAACACTGGGGGAGAGAGAGAGTGAAACACTGGGGGGAGCGAGCGAGAAATACTGGGGGGAGAAGAGAGAAACACTGGGGGGGAGAGAGAGAAACAGTGGGGGGAGGAGAGATTGAGATACACTGGGGGGAGAGAGAGAGAGAAACACTGGGGGGAAAGAGAGAGAAAGACTGGGGCGAGAGAGAGAGAGAAACACTGGGGGGAGAGAGAGAGAAACACTGGGGGGAGAGGGAGAAACAGTGGGGCGAGAGAGAGAGAAACAATGGGGGGAGATAGAGCTACAATGGGGGGCGGAGAGAGAGAGAAACACTAAGGGTGAGAGAGAAACATTGGGGAGAGAGAGAACACTGGGGAGAGAGAGAGAAACACCGGGGAGACAGAGAGAAATACTGGGGGGAGAGGGAGAAACACTGGGTGAAGAGAGAGAGAAACACTGGGGTGAGAGAGAGAGAGAAACACTGGGGAGAGAGAGAGGGACAAGAGAAAAACTGGGGTGAGACAGATAAACACTGGGGAGAGAGCGTGAAGCACTGGGGGGAGAGAGAGAAACATTGGGGGGAGAGAGAGAAACACTGGGGGACGAGAGGGAAACACTGGGTGGAGTAGAGATTGGGATACATTGCGGGGAGAGAGAGAGAAACACTGGGGGGGAGAGAGAAACACTGGGGGGAGAGAGAGAGAAACACTGTGGGGATAGAGAGAGAGAGAAACACTGGGGGGAGAGGGAGAGTCACTGGGGGGAGAGAGAGAGAGAGAGGAACACTGGTAGGCGAGAGGGAGAAACAGTGGGGGGAGGAGAGAGAAAGAAACACTGGGGGAGAGAGAGATAGAAGCACATGGTGTGGGAGAGAGAGAGAAACACTGGGTGGGGGAGAGAGAGAAAAACTGGGGGGAGGAGAGAGGGTAACACTGGGTGGAGTGAGAGAGAGAAACACTGGGGGGAGAGAGAGAAACACTGGGGGAGGAGAGATTGAGATACACTGGGGGGAGAGAGAGATAAACACTGGGGGAGAGAGTGAGTGAGAAATACTGGGGGGGCAGAGAGAGAATCACTGGGGGGAGAGAGAGAGAGAGAGAAACACAGGTGGGAGGAGAGAGAGAAACACTGCGGGGGAGATAGAGAGAAACACTGGGGGGGAGAGACAGAATGACTGGGGGAGAGAGAGAGAAACATTGGGGAGAGAGAGAGAGAAACAGTGTGGGGAGAGAGAGAAACACTGGGGAGAGAGAGAGAGCGAGAAACACTGGGGGAGAGAGAGAGAGAGAAACACTTGGGAGAGAGAGAGGGAGAGAGAAAGACTGGGGTGAGAGAGATAAACACTGGGGGGAGAGAGAGAGAGAAATACTGGGGGAGGAGAGAGGGTAACACTGGGGGAGAGAGAGAAATACTGGGGGGAGAGAGAGAGAAACACTGGGGGGAGAGAGAGAGAAAGACTGGGGCGAGAGAGAGAGAAACACTGGGGGGAGAGAGAGAAAGACTGGGGGGAGAGAGCGAGAAACACTGGGGGGAGATAGAGAAACAATGGGGGGCGGAGAGAGAGAAACACTGGGCGTGAGAGAGAAACTCTGGGGAGAGAGAGAGAAGCACTGGGAGGGGGAGGGAGAAACATTGGGGGGAGAGAGAGAAACACTGTTGGGTGAGAGAGAGAAATACTGGGGGGGGGGGAGAGAGAGAGAAACACTGTGGCCGAGAGAGAAAACACTGGGGGGGATAGAGAAAGAGAGAAACACTGGGAGGGGGAGAGCGAGAAACACTGGGGAGAGAGAGAGAGAAACACTGGGGAGAGAGAGGGAGAAACAGTGGGGGGAGGAGAGAGAAAGAAACACTGGGGGAGAGAGAGAGAGAGAAACACTTGGGAGAGAGAGAGGGAGAGAGAAAGACTGGGGTGAGAGAGATAAACATTGGGGGGAGAGAGAGAAACACTGGGGGAAGAGAGAGAAACACTGGGGGGAGTAGAGATTGAGATACATTTGGGGGAAGAGAGAGAGAAACACTGGGGGAGAGAGAGAAGCACTGGGGAGAGAGAGAGAAGCACTGTGGGGGGAGAGAGAAACATTGGGGGTGAGAGAGAAACACTGGGGGTCGGAGAGATTGGAATACACTGCGGGGAGAGAGAGAGAAACACTGGGGGGGGGGAGACAGAAACACTGGGGGGTGAGAGAGAAACACTGGGTGTCGGAGAGATTGGAATACACTGCGGGGAGAGAGAGAGAAACACTGGGGGGGAGAGAGAGAAACACTGGGGAGAGAGAGAGAGAAACACTGGGGGAGGAGAGAGGGTAACACTGGGGGAGAGAGAGAAATACTGGGGGGAGAGAGAAACACTGGGGAGAGAGAGAGAAACATCACAGAGAGAGAGAGAAATAATGGGGGGAGAGAGAGAGAGAAAGACTGGGGGGAGAGAGAGAAACACTTTGGGGAGGAGAGAGGGAAACACTGCGTGGAGAGAGAGAGAGAAACAATGGGGGAGAGAGAGAGAGAAACACTGGGGGAAGAGAGAGAGATAGAAACACTGGGGGGCGAGAGAGAAACACTGCGGAGAGGAGAGAGGGAAACACTGGGTAGAGAGAGAGAGAAACAATGGGGGAGAGAGAGAGAGAAACACTGGGGGAGAGAATGATTTAAACAGTAAGGAGAGGGAGAGAGAAACACTGGGGGGAGAGAGAGAGAGAAACATTGGGGGGAGATAGAGAAACACTGGGGTGCGGAGAGGGAGAGAAACACTGGGGGTGAGAGAGAAACACTGGGGAGAGAGAGAAACACTGGGGAGAGAGAGAGAAACACCGGGGAGAGAGAGATAAATACTGGGGGGAGAGAGAGAAAAACTGGGGGGAGGAGAGAGTGAAACACTGGGGAGGGGGACAGAGAGAGAAACACTGGGGAGAGAGAGAGAGAAATACTGGGGGGGAGAGAGAGCGAAAAAAACTGGGGGCACACAAAGAGAGAGTGAAAAACTGGGGGGAGAGAGAGAGAGAAACACTGGGGGGGTGAGAGAGAGAAAACACTGTGGGGAGAGAGAGAGAAACACTGGGGGGAGGAGAGAGAGAGAAACACTGAGGGGAGAGAGAGAGAAACACTGGGGGAGATAGAGAAACACTGGGTGGCGGAGAGAGAGAGAAACACTGGGGGAGGGAGAGAAACACTGGGGAGAGAGAGAAAAACTGGGGAGAGAGAGAGAAACACTGGCGAGAGAGAGAAACACTGGGGAGAGAGAGAGAGAAATACTGGGGGGAGGAGAGAGAGAAACACTGGTTGGGGAGAGAGAGAAACACTGGGCGGAGAGAGAGAGAGAAACACTGGGGGGAGGAGAGAGGGAAACACTGGGTGGAGAGAGAGAGAGAAACACTGGGGGGAGAGAGAGCGAGAAACACTGGGGGAGAGAAAGATTTAAACACTCGCGGGAGAGTGAGAGAGAAACACTGGGGGGAGAGAGAGAATGAAACACTGGGGGAGAGAGAGAAACACTGGGGGAGATAGAGAGAGAAAGACTGGGGGAGAGAGAGAAACACTGCGGGGAGGAGAGAGGGAAATACTGGGTGGAGAGAGAGAGAGAAACATTGGGGGAGAGAGAGAGAGAAAGACTGGGGGGAGAGAGAGAAACACTGTGAGGTGGAGAGAGAGAGAAACCATGGGGGGAGAGAGAGAAACACTGGGGAGAGAGAGAAACTTTGGGGAGAGAGAGAAACTCTGGGGAGAGATAGAAACACTGGGGGGAGAGAGAGAGAGAAACACTGGGGGAGAGAGAGAAACACTGGGAGGAGAGTGAGAAACACTGGGGGGAGAAGAGAGAGAAACACTGGGGAGGTGGACAGAGAGAAACACTGGGGAGAGAGAGAAAGATTGGGGAGAGAGATGAACTCTGGGGAGAGATAGAAACACTGGGGGGAGAGAGAGAGAGAAACACTGGGGGGAGAGAGAAACACTGGGGGGAGAGAGAGAAACACTGCGGGGAGGAGAGAGAGAAACACTGGGGCGGGGGACAGGGAGAGTAACACTGGGGATAGAGAGAGAGAGAAACACTGGGGGGAGAGATAGAGAGAGAAAAACAGGGGAGAGAGAGAAACACTGGGGAGTGAGAGAGAAACACTGGGTGGAGAGAGTGAAACACTGGGTGGAGAGAGAGAGAGAAACAATGGGGGTGGGAGAGAGAGAGAAACACTGGGGGGAGAGAGAGAGAAACAATGGGTGGAGAGAGAGAAACACTCGGGGGAGAGAGAGAGAAACAATGGGTGGAGAGAGCGAAACACTGGGGGGAGAGAGAGAGAGAAACACTGGGGAGGAGACAGAGAAACACTGGGGGGACACAGAGGGAAACACTGTAGGGGAGAGAGAGCGAAACAATGGGGGGAGGGAGAGAGAAACACTGGGAGAGAGAGAGAGAAAGACTGGGGAGGGAGAGAGAGAGAAACGCTGGGGAGGGAGAGACAGAGAAACACTGGGAGGAGTGAGAGAGAGAATCACTGGGGAGAGAGAGAGAGAAACAGTGGGGGGAGAGAGAGAAACACTGTGGAGAGAGAGAGAGAAACACTGGGGGGAGAGAGAGAGAGAAACACTGGGGAGAGAGAGAGGGACTAGAGAAAAACTGGGGTGAGACAGATAAACACTGGGGAGAGAGAGAGAAACATTGGGGGGAGAGAGAGAAACACTGGGGGACGAGAGGGAAACACTGGGTGGAGTAGAGATTGGGATACATTGCGGGGAGAGAGAGAGAAACACTGGGGTTGAGAGAGAAACACTGGGGGGAGAGAGAGAGAAACACTGTGGGGATAGAGAGAGAGAGAAACATTGGGGGGAGAGGGAGAGTCACTGGGGTGAGAGACAGAATGACTGGGGGGAGAGAGAGAGAAACATTGGGGAGAGAGAGAGAGAAACAGTGTGGGGAGAGAGAGAAACACTGGGGAGAGAGAGAGAGCGAGAAACACTGGGGGGGAGAGAGAGAGAGAAACACTTGGGAGAGAGAGAGGGAGAGAGAAAGACTGGGGTGAGAGAGATAAACATTGGGGGGAGAGAGAGAAACACTGGGGGAAGTGAGAGAAACACTGGGGGGAGTAGAGATTGAGATACATTGGGGGGGAGAGAGAGAGAAACACTGGGGGAGAGAGAGAAGCACTGGGGAGAGAGAGAGAAGCACTGTGGGGGGAGAGAGAAACATTGGGGGGTGAGAGAGAAACACTGGGGGTCGGAGAGATTGGAATACACTGCGGGGAGAGAGAGAGAAACACTGGGGGGGAGAGACAGAAACACTGGGGGGTGAGAGAGAAACACTGGGGGTCGGAGAGATTGGAATACACTGCGGGGAGAGAGAGAGAAACACTGGGGGGGAGAGAGAGAAACACTGGGGGGAGAGAGAGAGAAACACTGGGGGGAGAGAGAGAGAGAAACACTGGGGGAGGAGAGAGGGTAACACTGGGGGAGAGAGAGAAATACTGGGGCGAGAGAGAAACACTGGGGAGAGAGAGAGAAACATCACAGAGAGAGAGAGAAATACTGGGGGGAGAGAGAGAGAGAAAGACTGGGGGGAGAGAGAGAAACACTTTGGTGAGGAGAGAGGGAAACACTGCATGGAGAGAGAGAGAGAAACAATGGGGGAGAGAGAGAGAGAAACACTGGGGGAAGAGAGAGAGATAGAAACACTGGGGGGCGAGAGAGAAACACTGCGGGGAGGAGAGAGGGAAACACTGGGTAGAGAGAGAGAGAAACAATGGGGGAGAGAGAGAGAGAAACACTGGGGGAGAGAATGATTTAAACAGTAAGGAGAGGGAGAGAGAAACACTGGGGGGAGAGAGAGAGAGAAACATTGGGGGGAGATAGAGAAACACTGGGGTGCGGAGAGGGAGAGAAACACTGGGGGTGAGAGAGAAACACTGGGGAGAGAGAGAAACACTGGGGAGAGAGAGAGAAACACCGGGGAGAGAGAGATAAATACTGGGGGGAGAGAGAGAAAAACTGGGGGGAGGAGAGAGTGAAACACTGGGGAGGGGGACAGAGAGAGAAACACTGGGGAGAGAGAGAGAGAAATACTGGGGGGGGAGAGAGAGCGAAAAAAACTGGGGGCACACAAAGAGAGAGTGAAAAACTGGGGGGAGAGAGAGAGAGAAACACTGGGGGGGTGAGAGAGAGAAAACACTGTGGGGAGAGAGAGAGAAACACTGGGGGGAGGAGAGAGAGAGAAACACTGAGGGGAGAGAGAGAGAAACACTGGGTGGCGGAGAGAGAGAGAAACACTGGGGGAGGGAGAGAAACACTGGGGAGAGAGAGAAAAACTGGGGAGAGAGAGAGAAACACTGGCGAGAGAGAGAAACACTGGGGAGAGAGAGAGAGAAATACTGGGGGGAGGAGAGAGAGAAACACTGGTTGGGGAGAGAGAGAAACACTGGGCGGAGAGATAGAGAGAAACACTGGGGGGAGGAGAGAGGGAAACACTGGGTGGAGAGAGAGAGAGAAACACTGGGGGGAGAGAGAGCGAGAAACACTGGGGGAGAGAAAGATTTAAACACTCGCGGGAGAGTGAGAGAGAAACACTGGGGGGAGAGAGAGAATGAAACACTGGGGGAGACAGAGAAACACTGGGGGGAGATAGAGAGAGAAAGACTGGGGGAGAGAGAGAAACACTGCGGGGAGGAGAGAGGGAAATACTGGGTGGAGAGAGAGAGAGAAACATTGGGGGAGAGAGAGAGAGAAAGACTGGGGGGAGAGAGAGAAACACTGTGAGGTGGAGAGAGAGAGAAACCATGGGGGGAGAGAGAGAAACACTGGGGAGAGAGAGAAACTTTGGGGAGAGAGAGAAACTCTGGGGAGAGATAGAAACACTGGGGGGAGAGAGAGAGAGAAACACTGGGGGAGAGAGAGAAACACTGGGAGGAGAGTGAGAAACACTGGGGGGAGAAGAGAGAGAAACACTGGGGAGGTGGACAGAGAGAAACACTGGGGAGAGAGAGAAAGATTGGGGAGAGAGATGAACTCTGGGGAGAGATAGAAACACTGGGGGGAGAGAGAGAGAGAAACACTGGGGGGAGAGAGAGAAACACTGGGGGGAGAGAGAGAAACACTGCGGGGAGGAGAGAGAGAAACACTGGGGCGGGGGACAGGGAGAGTAACACTGGGGATAGAGAGAGAGAGAAACACTGGGGGGAGAGATAGAGAGAGAAAAACAGGGGAGAGAGAGAAACACTGGGGAGTGAGAGAGAAACACTGGGTGGAGAGAGTGAAACACTGGGTGGAGAGAGAGAGAGAAACAATGGGGGTGGGAGAGAGAGAGAAACACTGGGGGGAGAGAGAGAGAAACAATGGGTGGAGAGAGAGAAACACTCGGGGGAGAGAGAGAGAAACAACGGGTGGAGAGAGCGAAACACTGGGGGGAGAGAGAGAGAGAAACACTGGGGAGGAGACAGAGAAACACTGGGGGGACACAGAGGGAAACACTGTAGGGGAGAGAGAGCGAAACAATGGGGGGAGGGAGAGAGAAACACTGGGAGAGAGAGAGAGAAAGACTGGGGAGGGAGAGAGAGAGAAACGCTGGGGAGGGAGAGACAGAGAAACACTGGGAGGAGTGAGAGAGAGAATCACTGGGGAGAGAGAGAGAGAAACAGTGGGGGGAGAGAGAGAAACACTGTGGAGAGAGAGAGAGAAACACTGGGGGGAGAGAGAGAAACACTGTGGAGAGAGAGAGAGAAACACTGGGAGGAGAGTGAGAAACACTGGGGGGAGAAGAGAGAGAAACACTGGGGAGGTGGACAGAGAGAAACACTGGGGAGAGAGAGAAAGATTGGGGAGAGAGATGAACTCTGGGGAGAGATAGAAACACTGGGGGGAGAGAGAGAGAGAAACACTGGGGGGAGAGAGAGAAACACTGGGGGGAGAGAGAGAAACACTGCGGGGAGGAGAGAGAGAAACACTGGGGCGGGGGACAGGGAGAGTAACACTGGGGATGGAGAGAG